>NW_012130143.1:64408-77765 GCF_000143395.1 Atta cephalotes
GAGAGAGAGAGAGAATGAATAGGTCGCTTCGATAGTTCAAACTATTATTTCTTGCACATAATGAATCCTTCGAAGTTCATTTACAAGTGAGACTCCTGAAAGTTATGCAACGATCACTTATCTATTCTGGGAAATAGGATGCTATTAATCTTCATGCTTAATGAGATTACAGAATTTCTTGTTTCGTAAATATACAAATGAAAAAGTTTTATTATTTTTTAAAATAACACGGATGCTTTTCTTTAAAATCTTACATTTCTTTAAAATCTTTTGAATAATTATTATGTAATTTTAATCTTACATTATTCTATGAAATGCAAGCAAATTAGTTTTATCTTTCTAAAAAAACATACATATTATATAAAATACAACTTTTACTAATATTTTGTATAAAAACATAAAAATCAATAGACTGTTTTTTTAATACAATTTAGTGAAGTTTTATTTAATGAAATCAATAATGAAGAACTAATAATTGGTCAATACTGTATACATCTATATAGTTCCGATGTTAGAAAAAAAATCGATATTCTCTTTGCACTTTATCGGAAATATCGGTTGCTATGCGAGGAACACCGGGCTGGTTCAAAAATCTGGAGACGATTTTGAGAGACACTGCGTATCTGTGCCGAGCGCCACGCGACCGGGTCGTCCGATCGGGCCGGGTGCCGGGTGTTGTTGAAATCAACGTGGTGGGGTTCCTTCGACGAGCTTACGACTGGAGCCTTATGCCTTCAGTCGACTCTCGGCTCTCACTGCGACTCGAGTTGGCTGAGATTCGGTTAATTGAGTATCGAGCAGCCCGAAAACGCGCCTGGATGCTTCAGGTGCGGGGCCATTAAGTGAAGAAAAAAATCAAGTATACAATAACAACGAGAGAAGAAGCAGAGGAAGAGAAGGTTTCCCTTCTCATACGTTACATCACTTATTTAACGAGGAAGTAAAGTTAGTATCGTGTGGGATCTTATAAATCTCGTAGAAGATAAAATTGCGAAGAAGCTTATTGAGAAGAAGTGAAGGGAACTCGAGGAAGTGGTGGGGAAGGAAGTATCCTGCTGCAAGTCCTCGAGTAGTGGGATCGGGACTTGGCACGAGTCGACAATCTCGAACTGATAGCGACTGAGCAATAGTCCGGTTACTTCAATCCGATTCAGGTCGATCGCCTTATTGATTTTGAAGTTCACTATGTATTGCACGGTTAATTAATAACATCAGTGGTTGCAAAATCGGAAAAGAGAGAAAGATCCGAAGGGAGACACTAAAAGCCAAACGGTCAAAGGCGAAAGAAACAGAACGGACAATCGAAACAAGGGAGACCAGTCGATTAACCAGGTTCGCAGAAGGTGCGGTCGAAGCCAGAAGGGTTAAATAGATGCAGGAATCTGCAGACGGCATCGAACTCCGCCAAGAAAAAACATCGAATATCTACGCTCGAAGAAACTCACGTGAACGTGCCCGAAGGACGTTTTCCTGATCGAACAGATTGTGCTCGTGAATTCCGGTTGTTTTTATAACTTTGATAGAAAAATTTTTTCCACAAGAAATCTGTGGTGAGAAAACATCGATTTAACTTGCTGGAAGTTTTTACCTGATTAGTCACCGCTATATCAACAGCAGAAAAACATCGAGATAGATATTCGCGAGTGCTCGAAAAATAAAATATCTGTATTTATCTTATGATCGACAAGTCTCGCAGCATCGGGATTGATTAATAATTGCTTTCCCCATATAAAGACTCATTGAAGGATTTTAAATTTTATGGTTCTCGATAACCTTAGAGAATATCTACAGTGATTTAAGAAATAATATATTCGCAAATGGTTGATTATATTTAAGACATTAGTGTTTGCAATTTTCACGATCGAGAGATCTCGAACTCGTGTGATAGTTTGAACACACTTCGTCTCGCTTGAATAACACTGGTCGAGATCTAACAAGGTTTCGGTAACTTAATCGGAACGACGCGACTTTACGAATATGTTGTGTGGCACATTTAGGAAGAGGAGCAGGCACTCAGGAGACGAGTATCGGTTGGTTAGATCAAACACCATGCCGAGAATAGTATCGGGGCCGAGGGACTTCAGTATGACATCTGTGCGAAGAACGAAATCAACAAGGACCGCTCGACCCTTACTGATCAAGGACCTACTGCATATGGTAAGGTTAGGAATAGATAAAATGCCGAAGGAACAGATAAAATAAAAATATTGGGACCGTCTGCTATATGAAAATTCTTAGGGAAAATATCTGTCATATCGTGGAACTTATCACAAAAATAAAATGATCTTGTTATACAGAAAATTCTACGATCATGCCTTGTTCGCAAATTTTTTGGAAAAATGAGACAGTTATAATTTATGATTACTGTGTAAAAAATTTAACAAAGGTTATAAAATTAGATTAAATTATTTGTGAAGAAACAAAATAATTTCGAATTTTTCATTTAATACATTAGAATTTAAATGCTACGTGAAACAAAATTTTCAAAATTTATAACCGCACGATAGCTATTTTTTATTTTATATTTGCTTTGTGATGGTACAAATGTACATCGTACATTCAATATTTATACATCGAACATCGATAATATAAATACATGTTCAGCTTGTTACTCGTCGAGTTAAGAACATCGCGACGCATAGACGAGCCAACCGATTGATCCTCAAAGGATTCGGACCGTCTCGAATCTACATACATGAATACGAATGCGTCATGCAGTTTGCATATGTATGCTGGCTATGGCGTCGCGCCGTATTCGTATGCATGCATTTGTCCGTATAATTTACGATGCTACATAACTTTAACTTGGACGTATTGTCGTACGCCAGGAGTGCATCTTAGCCGATTAATTAGCGATTCCGCATCCTTTTTTTTTTATGGTAAAGCTCGTAACAATAGCGTAAAGATAAGATTTAATGCTTGTTTCGCCATGGTATAAGAACTGCAATCAGATATTCGATTGTAGATCGATTATTCTTTTTCTTATTGCAAGATCTGATAAAAATTCACTTATTTTGAATTTAAATGAACGGAGATCGCTGCGTGTCGATCTTTCTGGTATCGATATGTTCGATCTGCCCCGTGACGATCTCACGTTTTCTCTCGTTCTTTTCGTTCTTCCCGAAAGCATCGCTTTACTCCTTTTTCGGTCTAAATCCGGCAACGGTGAAGCGCCTCGGCGCCGCCACCTCGGATTCTCTCGTGGTGCCTGCCTGGACCGAAAGGCAGAGACGGACTCTCGAGGTTTGCCTTATAAGGTATTCCGCGGAATGCCCAACGTCCATTAGAAATCCTTTTGTCGGATCCGATCTCTTTTTCCGGCGGATTCTGTCCAAAGGGCTATCCCACCAGGGATTCGTTTCTTCGAAATTATTCGCTTGTCGGAAGAAGGTGTGTGTCAATTTTCGAGAAGGACTGGGTCGATTCTTTAAACGTGAAAGAATGAAGTGTAATATTTACTTGTGAACTATAATAAAATTAACACAGCGAGAGATATCTTATAATTTTGGAAAATTTCTCTTCCAAAATTATAAATATTTGTTTGTCTTTGAAATCCCTGATATAAAATTTTTTATTCTCAGATCAAAAATAGATTAGGATATTGCGAGGAGAGTTTATAAAAGTTTATTTAATAAAATCGAAGCTAATTCCATTAATAAGATTATAGAATATAGTAGCCATAAAATCTACAGACAAATTAATTGCGATCGATATTATAAGTAAACACGGTAATTCGATGTCGTTCACTTCTATTAGATATGTAATCTCTTTACCAGCCGCTGATTGGCTGTTATCCATAGACGGGTTTTTTTTTCCTCGAGTAAAGAGAATTTTAATGCATAACCGGCGAGAATGAGTTCATGAATATGCACATAAATATAGAGAACGAGTACGGGGTACCTTTTTGCGGGATTTTTGAATAACGCGAAAAAATATTCGTCGCATCGTTTGCGCCAGACCGAGCGCGCCTTCCTTGTAGAAGGAAAAAATTTTGTCTGCGGTCAAGGATGTCGTGGAATTCACAGGAATTTGGCAGGTTCAAAATCGGCAAAATTTGTTAAAGCAGGTAAGCAGTATTCAGAATATATAGGATCTATTTAATCTTGATATTACATGAAGAAAACACTAGTAGATATTAATTTGCTTGTTTAGATTTAATCACAATGTAACAATGCCACGCAACGTGGTAATATCTGATAAGTATAACTATTTTTATGTTTTTCGCCTATTATTTATATGTACAGTGATTCGAGTTCTAATTTTATCATCGGAAGATACTGCAGTCTTTACCTTTATCCCCATAAATTCTAAACCAAAAAGAATTTTACTACATAATTTTTTATATTTTATTTTATCGGTATTTTCTTCGCTATATTCTATTTTCATCAAATTCTGCATGGTCATTGCACTCGACTCTGTGTAATTCACATCAATACTAGTATTTCTGATTACAATAAAAAAAGCGACAAACAGCTGTCAATTACTTTTTGTCAAGTATAATTTTGTTTTCTCAGAAAGAAATATCATAAAATAGCGTAGTTTACATGCTCTTCGCGAAACCAGGTCGCCTGTAAAGTTGCAATCGGTGAAACCGAACCTTTAGACGAATCGCAAAATTTCTAAAAATATTCGCATAAAGACAATAGCTTCGCTTTGAGATTCCGAGGAAAGAGACGGAACAAGGAGAGAAAGAATTGGAGAGAACTGCAGAGAGAACGTGTGCACTTTTTTCGCCACTGCAATTTGTGTACCTCTGCCGCCCTTTGTTCGCGTCTTTTTTTTCAAACCATTCCTCCTTCTGCTCTTTCTCTCTCATCTTCTTCATCCTCCCGCGTCGCCGCGAGATCCTCCTCCGTTATTCCCTTCGTCTCTTTGCATCGCGAGATATCTCGGCGCATTCCTTCGTATCGTGCCGCAGCGATTTAGGCCCCCCAGTCAATGGCCCTTAAGCCTCTGTTAGGACTCGTTCGGCAAGCTACGTATGAAGCGTTAGTTAAAGTTTATTTCAGATAAGAACACGCCACTTTATTACATGATCAAGAAAAAAATGGTAAAACTTCTTTTATATTATTTATCAAGCTCGTTACAATTCCCAGAGATCTGGAAAATCGTGAAAATCGGGAAAAATCAGGGGAAAATGTAAAAAAGTCTGAAATTTCGAAATTTGTTTACAATTTCCTGCTCCTATTTCAAATAATTGTTATAATTTTTTAAATATTATATCTTGACTTTATAGTCAAATATGTTCAAGACTTGTGCACTTTAAACGATTTTAATAAAATAATTTATATAATTTATATAATTAAAATTTATATTTTATTCAGTATTTTTATTTTATTCAGTATTTTTATTTGATCCCTCTTTTTCGTCATAACTGCATTCTTTTTTTCCAAAAACTAATTTATTTTTCGTAACTTAAATTTGCACTCAAAATTATGTTATGTTATTAAAAGCTTTTTTGCGTTGTTTTTAATAATATAAATTAGTTTAAACTTTCTGAAGGTGGCTTAAAAATATAAATGTAGGAGGATATAGCCGCAACTAAAGATGTTTTTTAGAGATAAATGTATTCCGAATTAATACTTCGATCGAAAGTTTGACCATCATCAGAATATTAGTGTTACAATTAGATTAACAGTGGATGTCTTCTTCTATATTGGCCAGACGTTTTATTAATATTATACTTTAATAATTATATTCCAAAACGAAATTATTATATTATATATGAGAACCAAATATTAATTTACAATGAACAAGATTATAACACCAAAGCAATGATATACGTAGAAGACATCCATTGTTCTTAACGTTCTGTACTGATGATGATCAAATCTTGATCGAAACGTATACAATATTATATGTTAACATATTAATTCGAAATATATTATTTATCTCTAAAAAAACAATCTTTAGTTGTGATTATATGCTCCTTTATTGTATATTAATAGACTAGCTTTCCTATAATTCGTAAGTCTAAATGTTAAAATTTACATATTTTATATTACTCATGGAAAATTTTCTTATTTTCATCTGGAAAACCTAGAAAAGTCAGGGAATTTAAAAATTCATTTTTCTGTGGCAACTCTGAATTCTTCTTTCTTAGATTGAAATACCTTTTCCTTATTGTTAGAATTAAAAGATATCAGAACCTCGTTATTCATTTTCTTAAAATCCACAAAAATCGACTATCTTAAATAATCTTAAAAGACTTAATTGCCAGTAGAAGGTTAACGAAATTTTATAATAAAGAGTCTTTTCGAAATATATATGATTAGAAATCCTTAGAAGATTCTTATTGAAAATCGAGATAATCAAAATAATAATCCAAAAAGAAAATTGAAGAAATATCATTTTTAAGTGTATCTTATGAAAATTATATATTCATTTTTATTGTATATACAATTAAAAAAAGCATCATGTATACTGTTCATAACATTATGCAATTCGTTTCTAATTTTTTTTCACCTTCCGGTTGTTGGAGCTGTTTCCGATTAAAATCATACTGCATTCATACGACATTTCCTCCGAATTGCGCAATTAGTTCTGCATCTAGTATGTTAATTTTGTTATAATTATACCCGACGGCGGTATGTTTCAACAAAAACGTGTTACTATATTATTGTTACTATATTATTAATCCGAGAGCGATCGTCAGATGTAATTTACATCCCGACCGACGGTTCGATTTACTTTCGTTCGTTTTCATTGCAATTAATTTGATAATGTTCCCCAATAATTTCCGTTTTCCAGCTAATCAGCCAAATAATCATCAGGATCATGTACCGCCATAATACAGAACGAAAAGGATAATTCATCACACTTGCTATGTAACGAGTTGTATATCGATTTATAGATAAAGTGCAAAATATGCAGTTGACACGATTGAAAAATCGTATATTTCTCGAAGTGAAACTAAATAGATAACTCGATAATGAATAAATTCTACACTCTTATTATCTGCCGTTATTAGTTAATATTTAATAAAGAATTTAATAATGTGATATCTATAGATATACATTTTACTATGCATAGCGAGTTTTTTTTGTTCTATCTTTCTAATTATTACATACAAATTACATTTATAGACTTAAACATTTACGAGATGAAGTTATAAAGGTCATCGCTGTACAGTCTCTTATTATTTTTATATTATTATTTAATCATAATTTTAGCCATAATTCCAGTCTCTCTCTCTCTCTCTCTCTCTCTCTCTCTGTTGTATCTATCTCTTTTATTATTATCGTTATTAAGTTGTCATCGATTTTTCTGGAAACTAGACGATCGCGAATTATTCTTGGCGATGCGGTACGAAATGATGGGCGGCTGGCGTGTACGCTATTAACTCTAATTAGCGATTATTAGAAGACATTCCACAGAGAGACGGCGCCGCAAATTGAAGGCGGCGCAAACCGGTGTGAACGACAGAACAACGGGGGCATGGGACGAAAGGGGATATAACAGCCTGATTAAAACAAATCGTCGACCAGCAGAAATGAAATTGCTAGTCGGCCAATGCGCTGAGATAAGCGCTCTTTTGAACCAATTTTGCTCCGTACGAAGCATTGCGAAAAGGGTAATTTATTGCAATCCTTATTTACGTTTCGACACGCCTCTAGAAGCTTAAGAAAAGCAGAAATAATTTTAAAAAGTGCTTTTTTTTAAGCAGAAAGAAATACTCAGAAAATGTTAAAACCTGACAAATTAAAAATAATAAAAAAATATAAAGCAAAATAAAAAAATCTGCAATGAGATAATTTTATTAATTTTATTAGTAAAATAAAAGGATTAAAAATTATAGACAAAATCTCTCATTCTTCAAGTGAACGCGCGGAAAATTTGCATCAACGTGACATATGAATGAGTTGATGATTTTATCGCGAAGGACCCAGACGAGAAAATGGGCACGGAGTCATCACATTGACGAAATAAGGCGCGTTCCTGGGATATGAGACGCTTTCGCGTGTTATTGAATGTACGATACAACGGAATAAACGTTGATGATGCAACGAAAACGAATTGCATAAGCTTCTTATGGAATGACCTGATTAATTGTAGATTCCGAGTAACATAAACATATAATACAATGTATGTCTCTTGTTTCTGATTGCATCGATAACTTTGATTAGCTAATCGCTCTTTCTAGATCATGAATTCAGTTATGAACAGAGTTAATCGAACATTAACTGTTGATGTAATGTCATAATTTATTTTAATTTTATGATTTACCCATTGCATGATGTTTTATTTATTATTTACAAGATTCTAAAATTTTTATCTTAAAATATTAAACAATAATCAATAATCATATTGAATAATTTAAGATCCAGGATTGATATTAAATAATTTAAGATTACATTGATTAATTTTCGAAGCTGAAAAAACGATATTTTGATATAGTTATAGTTATAGTTGATATATATTTATTCGTTTAACTAAATAGTGTGTATGTGTGTGTGTGTGTGTGTGTGTGTGTGTGTGTGTGTGTGTGTGTGTGTGTGTGTGTGTGTGTGTGTGTATGTATGTGTGTGTGTGTGTGTGTGTGTATGATGTGATCAAAAAATGGAGCACACGTAATACAGAACACGTGCGAGCGAGCATATTCGAGATACCATCGATCTCTTACATTTTCCAAAACAGCATCTACATAACACTACACATTTTAACATCGCATGTAAATGCCGATGCAGCATCGAATGTGGGATAAGAATGGGAGAAGAGATCCAGTAACCCACGAAAGCCTCGAATTCTTTCGCAAGCGTGGGAGCTAATGAGACGATTCGTGGCCCAAGACTCCAGATAGGTGCGAATGGGAACAATATGTCGGGAGAGAAGGCTTACCTGCACGATCCCCGTCTTTCTTTCTTTCGAGTTTACGGAATTTCGAAACACTTATAATGCATATCTTCGGTTCGAACTTGATCGATCGACAATTCGCTGCGCGTTTGATGATAGCTAGACTATCTCTTTTCTGGCTCTCTATTATTTATATGAGTGAAAAGAGAGTTTTATATATGACATAAACTTCCTTCCCTGAAATTTTAGTGTAAAAACATTGAGCCAAACGTGGTCATTGTTACCTAATTTATTCTTCAGAAATTTTTTGTTGGATTCGTAGTTATACATACAATACTCTCCCATTCCTCAAGTGATGGGATTGTCTTCGAGTTCCGGCATTCGTCTTTGTTATTCTAAAGAGTATATCAAATTTTTTAGATATTAATAATTGAACAAAATGTTACGAATTATCAATAAGATTTTTAACAATCCAGCAACTGAAAATAGAAAGAAAATTAAAATTAAAAAATTTAAAAATTTATTGAGATAATAATAGTTTTATAGCTCCAAAAATAAATTAAATAAGTAAAGTGCATATGAGAACTTCCAAAAATGTTTTTTTTTTCGTAAAAAAATGAAGATATCTCCGAAATATATCGTGACAATATATGTAATATAAAAGATCGAAGTACAGCGTCATGAAAGTTAATCGGCCATTTTATTGCTTCTTGCGATCATATCAACCTTTGTCCAATCGCGATCGGCTCGCCAAGCGAGTTATATTACGCAAGGGATTCGCTTGCAAAAGGAATAAGGAAAAAAAAGTCGCGTTACCTGAGCCTGCTTAACATAATACGTACATTGATATGTTCACTATACTTCAGTCACTCTGAATTCCATGTTGCGTTCGCTTATAATATTAGCCATTAGTCGACCGATTTGCTGTAGAAAAATCAATTGAAAATCAATCGCACGTTTCTGTGGAATACCTGATCATTAAGAAAAAAAACGCAATGAAGACACTGAAAATAGAAAATATATCATGCTGTTTGTATACTTATTTCTTCTTTACCTAAATACGTAATCATTAAATGAATTACTTGTACGAATAGCGGAGGATACTGGTATAAAAGTTTCATCACATTACAGACACTCGTACATATTAATATCGAGTGAAATCGAAATTGTACTATTTTTCATTATATAAAATCACACTGGAATTCAGTGTGAAATAATCACACACTGTGATGAACGTAGCATTGTTCTGGAATTTTGTAAATTCCTGGAGAACTTAACATTCTTTAGAAACCTAGAAGAGAATGTAACTAAAAGTATGATTTTGACCAAGATCAAGAGATACTTTGAGAATAAATTGCTTCTCTAATTATAAATATCTACTCTCTCTAAATCTGAATCAGTGGATAATCACTGATATCAGTGCCATAAGTATACCACTGGTAATCAATGAATGAAATGTGAGATCTCTAACCTAACTGACTCTTTATTATATGATTCAATTAACTTTGTTTTAGTGTATAAATTCAATGAATATAGTATTGGAAAATTGAAATTAACATGCAAATATCAGTATTTTAATTCCAACATTTTTCCTTTTTTACTTAAACTTTACTAATCAATGCCAAGTATAATGAGTAATTAGTTATTATCCACTGATTCAAATTTAGAGAAATCCAAAAAATATTTCGCCCTAGATCTGAAGAATGGATAATCACAAGCACAAGATACATGAGCGGGTTGTCACTCTCCCCGCCTCAGATATGATAATAAGCCACAGATATGTTTCGCAGACATCTGCGACCGATAATGCGGTTTCGTTGCGTGGCCAGATCGAGTGGTAACATCGTGCTGGCCGGCGGAGACGAAATCAATTAACTTTGGCAACACAAGCGTGCCTAACATGCGAATGCGTCCCGCACGCGCACGCGCACTCGTAACGTACGCACATAGTAGATGCGTAGTACGCAACGTATATAGGGTGCGATAAAAATTGTGAATTGTCCTTGACTTTCTTCATTATAAATCTTCTTTTTCCCGATTGAAAAAATTTTGTTCTTAATCGTTTAATAAAGAGAAATTGATTATATCGACATATTTTTTTAAATAACTTTTTTATTTACCGTTTAGAAGAAACTAACTTTTGAGACACCCTGTACATTGTGGCCTATACGAGGCGCCTATAACGCGTGCATTTGCCGCGTGGGTTGCTATGGGCAACCCGTGACTAACACACGTTCCAGCATCACGTCTCTCACCCCATCTCCCCTTTTCTTCTACCTTTCTCTCGCTCTTTTCTCTTTTCCTTTCTCTTTTCTTTCTCTCTCCTCTCGTCGGTCTTCTTTTGTCGTTCCTTCTCTATCTGCCTTGTATTGGATGCAGTGACGTAACAGTCACCACGATGAAACTCAAGAATTAATGATCAATTTCGAGGGAGAAAAATTTCAGGTTCCGTTGTGCTCTGTCATCACATGATAGTATGATTAGAAAAAAATTCTATTAAGTTGTAAACAATGAACTATCCTATCTCTTGATATTATCTGCAGTACTACGAGCAATGCTTTTAAGTAATTGTGTGGAAACTTTTTTCCATTTTTGTAAAAACTTCATACGCGATTAAAATTTATGAAATAATTTTATTATTTATCGATTAAATTATATACAATTGTACGTAATTATTAAATTACTAGCCATTATTAAATTGAAGGAAAAAAATAAGTAAATATTTTTAGTATGTATAGAGACAGTTTGAAAATAAGAAATACAAAAGTCTATCAGTGCCACAGATGGAGCATTATGTCTAATCATTCCTAAGAATGCATTCCGCAAATTGCTTGATACGTTACTGTAAGCCATCTCTCTTCGTTTCATGCGACACGTTTATCCTTCTCAGGGACACTCATTCGTTCTTTCTTCCTTTCTCTCATATCATCTTTCTCTCCTATGCCTTGTACTCTAGGTTAGCGTTCTCGTCGTGCTTGCTGAGACCCGTTGGTCCTCTCCCCTTCAGGAGTGGATTTCTGTATTAACGAGACTCGAGTCGCAGATCCCTGATGAAAAAGATCGTGTCGTAATCTTGTTCAAAAATTTTATCAATTTTTAAAGGTTGTAATCTCGTAAGAATTGATGAGACGAAACTTCTCGTCTGTTTATGGTCGAGATTCCTCAAAGAGAAGTAGGTTCGGAGCAGGCTGAAGTCAATGTTAATCTGTATTTCTTTTCAGGAAATACAACGATGTACCGCAATTCATTATAGTGTAACAACGCATGAAACGTCGAAACGTCGCTTACGCAATTTTCTATACCCAAGAGACATCGTCGATTATCGATTTTACGATACATTCGCGTGCATTTAGTTCTCTAATGGCGACGTATCATATGTACAAGAACGAGATCGAGATACTTACACTGTATAGTATTCTACGCGAGAGAATTTCTCGATCTATTATGACAATAGAATTATGCATACTTCAGCGTAATTAATTACTGCTTGTCTCGGTAGTGTCCGAAAAACTGATTATCTAATATAGATTTTAGAATGATACATGAATTTTATATAAATACAAAACTTCTTATGTTTAATTATTAAATTAAAATTATAAGTTCTTTTTATTAATTCTTTTATTAGAGTTTTTCTTTATCAAATTTGCTTATCCAAAAATAAGATTTTATATATATATAGAGATACTAAATATTGTACAGTATCAGAAGAAAAAATATATCTGTTAATTAATTGACAAAATTAAAATCTCTATTACTTTATCGAATTTATTTTGTGAGATAACAAGCATCCTCGACATGTCTTAAGAAATATACTCAATTATTTACTTGTTCAGACCCCCTGTATATACATTTAAGATTAAAATGAACGAGTCAACGAGTTAGTAGGTAGATCCCAAGCGAATCTGGGTGAATCTATAAAAACAAAACCGCCGTTTGTGGGATTTCTCAGGATAACGCCTGGGTTTTCACTGAAGAAGGATCGTCCCTGAACCCATGGCAGCGACGTGCGAAAGAGAAGGGGTCATGGAACTTACAGAGGGGAGAAGCGCACCATGGTGGAGGTGGATAAGGCACCAAAAGAGAGAGAGAGAAGTTTCTATAGGGGATGCTGACATAAAGAAAGATGAAGAATCGCGACAAACCTTCGACCCCCTCATTGGGACGCTCTCTTTTCCTTACTCTTCCTCTGCGTTCTCTTCTCTTTTCTCTTTTCTCTATCTACTGCTCATTGCTTTTTGACTATAGCTTTAGACAGGAAGAACAAAGAGACAGAGAACGAGAAGGCAATTCCAGAAGAAGGAGCTCAAGAAAAAGAAACGTTGGAATGCAAGTTGGAATGAGAAGGAATAAGATAATATGAATGTTTAACGAGAAGAAAAGAGAAAGTCGCCATGAATGTGAAGAGAGAGAAGATAGAAATTATGAAGAGAGAGAGAGAGAGAGAGAGAGAGAGAGAGAGAGAGAGAGAGAAGAAAAGATATATAGTATAATAACGTAGGTACGTAGTTAGTAGTTACGTAGTAGTACTAATAACGTAAACGTAACGTAAAAGTAAAGGTAAAGG
>NW_012130143.1:78778-83218 GCF_000143395.1 Atta cephalotes
GAGAGAGAGAGAGAGAAAGGGAGAGAAATGGAATAAGAGAGACAGAGAAAGAGAACAGAGAGACCAGGCAGTGAGTGCGCCCACCGAGCCGCCTCCATACCACCTCCAGCATTCCCAGCCTGCACACACAGTTGCAGCTGCACCGCGGCCGTGGCTCGTTCGTGTGCACATGCGAGTCTGCGCGCGCGTCTCTCGCATAATCTCGCGATTCTTTCTCGCGTGTGTATGTGTATCTGCTTATATACATATATAATATATAACTATACTGCGTGACGTGCAACAACGTCGCCGCTGTGCAGTTTTAACGACGCCGTTTCCTTCGCTCCTTCGTTTATCCTCCTGCTGGACGAGATTGCGCACCTATCGACCATCATCCCTGATGTTAAGCTTCAGCTGGACTTTCTCAACGAGGCAACAACGAACTCATCCTAATGAATCGTAATTAGAAACGAGCGCAGCGATACTTTCGTCGACATAAATTTGTAATTAGAAGAATCGCAAATCGATTGTCCTTCCTGTAACATTCAGCTCTGATAAGTTCTGATAAGCTCGGGTTGCTGAAGTTCACGAGCTGACATTGACAAGTATCAACGAATTCGCTGTCGATGTTGAATTTTCAGGCAGAAGAGTTCTCGGAGGGCGGTCAAGAAGTCTCTTCAATCCAGGTTCACACGATGCTCGAATCTATGACGAGCTCGCAGTTGTTCAGATAGCTGAGACGAGTTTGAGATAACATCATAGAGACGTGAGTGTAAACCGAAGTGCCGGCGATTGGCGTGTATCGTTATTTTTCTGCGTTTCCCCGGCGAGCTACACTGCGCGGAGCACGTGCGAACCGCGAGGCCGAGAGAAGTGCACTATCGATCGTGTCTCTCGGCTATAATCTCGAGAAGCGTGTCTTTCTCGTTAGCAGGATACTCAGTCGGACGGCAGGAGGAATCCTGACATTTCGCAAATGTCAACCGCGCAGCCATTGGCGTAACTTTCGCGTAATCGGAGCGTGATGAACGATAAGAGACCGGCTCGTGCTTTCCGTGCTGAACCGTACTTCGTTCCTTCTCTTCCTGCGACGAATTAAAAGTGACAAACGTTGAGAGCGATGATTCAAGACACGTGATTCTAAGGACCTATCAAAAGCTAGATAGACTCGACGTCTTCGATTCTAGGGATTCCAAAAAAGTGAGGAAATCATGGATTGGATGAGGAGACAGGATATCAAGGAGGAGTCGCATGAAGCTCCTAACATCTTGACACCGGAAGACGACGATGAGTACTGCTTCGAGGAAGACACATCGATAGACGAAGGAATGGTATGAGATTTCGCGCTACGATTGTTCTATTTGTGATTGATTGAAGAATTAATTCGATCGTGTTTTGCAAAAAGTATTGCTGTTTTAATCTTAAGATAAATCATCACGACAACGTGGACACTTTTTAGTATGCATAAAGGCAATAGCATCAATATACATATTTATCGAGATGTTTATATAATGAGATCTGATGTATGTTTTAATTATATTATATCGCATTACATATGCGTACTTATTGAAACATAAATGTATCGCATGATTAAAGCAGCAATCAAGACAGGATAAAATTAGTATTTATAGCATTTGCACAATGCAAATTGGTTAAAGATGCATCGCCGAATATCGTCACTTCTCCTTGTCTGGCGTTGCATCGGTCAAGGTGGAAATTTGCATATCCCGGTTTGGAGAGTACGAGGTCTCCCTCATTCGAGATGCACTCTCCTTTAATAACGGTTGTACACGAGCGAGCATCGTGATTTTCGTCGTAATGTCGTATCTCCCAACGCGTCCATGAATGTTAATAATAACGCCGTTATCGACCGTTTGCCATAGTCATAATAATCATTGATGACGATCGATTTAATGTGAATATCGCGTTCGATGTTCGCGAATATCGAGTCCATGAGTCCGCGGATTTCACAATCGTATTCGCGTCTTTTCGATTACGCGCACAATTATTGCGTTCGTGGTTTTTTGCGAGTTTTCCTGCGAGATTGCAAACTCCCTCCTTTCCCTCTTTCGCTGTCTATTGCAGCATCTGTCAGAGTCGCGCCCTCGAATTGCATCGTGCTCTGTTCGAGAGAGAGAGCATCGAATTTTCTCTAGATAATTGCTGGAGCGAATGCTAACCGTTATGGTATTCAGTTACGTTGTCGCTGCTATCCTTTTTTTCCAACCCTTGTCATTCGTTTCGAACAAGTTCGAATCTGCATGGGATCTAAAGATTGTGTTACCCAACAACTTTTCAGTATTATCTGGATATTATATTTTTGTATTATTTTAACATCATAATTTTAATATTGTATAAATATATATATATAATTGTACTGGCAGTAAAAATCTTTATTTGAAAACGCTACATGTTCATAAATTCGTTTGGGAAATATCAAACTCTACAATCTCAAACTAACGGAAATAATTCACGATATTCTTTTTAGCAACTATTTTGACTTACATTGCGCTGATAAATCAAATATATTTTTCTATAATAATATTGTATAAACAGATGGGGCTTCTGCTTCACATATGGATACTTCGTTTAACATGTCATTGACGAACATAATGTTGTGTGAATTGGGCTTAATCGACTACCGAGAAAATGGGCTCGAGTATAAAATTACGTCGGATCTACTGTTACGTCCATTGTTGCCTCCGAAATGACCGTTTGAATTACTAACCACTAGCGGAGTTACTCTGCTCGCTCGGGGCGAAATTGCATGCGAACCAATGTGCGTGTGCTACGCACAAACATTTAACAGGGACAAAAAGCCGCCCGAGGCGATAAATCATAAAATTATGCGAAAAAATCGAGGGTTGTTGGGGGTCACGTATCATCCTTTTTTTATATTAACGTCATGATATTTGTAACTGCTTGAAAATGATATTGATTTATCCATAAGATATTACATAATTTGAGCTTTTAATTGAATTTCGATTTGATTAATATTAACGATTTAAGCCTGTGAACATTTTTTTATTTGCGATTTTGACTTTAAAAATTTAAAAAAATCACGACGACTTCTCTTTAAAGTTTCTCTCAAAGAAAATCGAACTAGTCCTCTTTAAAGAATCCACAATTGAAAGGGGTCACGATAATGGTACTTGGTCTAGGGCAATTCTTCGGACTCTGGCAACATGCCGACTCGGCCGGAAATTAAAAGAAGAAGGATAAGTTGGCCGGTCGATATGTCTACCGATTTATCGAGATCCCGCGAATGACGTTCATGGAAGTTTTCGCATTTTCTGGTGACGATCGGTAACTGCCTGTTCTCCTTCTTTCTACCTTTCTTCTATCATCTTGATAAGAGCAGGTGATAAGTTACTCGAAGACTTCGGAAACCTTGGCAACGCCGAGGTACTTTCGAGGGGCCACGATGATTCAGCGCCAGCTGCGCCTTTGAAGGAGAAAGAGGTGGAAAAGGAGGAGGATCAGTTATAGCAACAGCACTCGAAATTTGTTAGTCAAAATCGAAACATCGATCCCTCGGTAGGATTAAACAGGTATATGTACGTTTCCTGAATAGAATATTCGACGAGGTTTTCCACCTTGTCTTCCGCTACGTGCGCGTCGGTATCTCGTCAATTCACTTCCTGTTATCTTATTGGGCGATCGTATCAGCCGGAAGTGAGTCGCGGGAAGGCGCAGAAGACAAGCGGTAGCGTAGGCAGCGACAGATAAGCATGGTAGACTAAATAGTCACGAGTATTTGCTGTCAAAAGTCGGAAATAATGGGCAATATGTTTTAACGCTTCGTATGCGATATGCATCGTAAATTGTTCCCTTAAAAGTTTATTACGAAAGATTTATCAGGTGCGTGCATCGCGTAAAATTCGATGACAGTGTGTTAAGAAACATTTATTGAGTACAATGCAAATGATTACGGATATTAGCACTTCATATGATAAAATTAATTTCTTATTAATAATAAAATAATGCAAATATCTTTCCGAAAAGTGAATATTTAAAAAAAACGATTCTAATTCAAATTTTTGTAGATAAGAAAATCAATTCGAAAGTTTAAACATATTCAAAAACTTGTATGAGTTTCTTTCTATTAATCTGAGCTTCCTTCTACTAATCTAAGTTTATTTCAACATTGAAATTTATGAAGTTTATCCCTTAGAAATTTACATTAACTATAGTCAAAGTTTGCGTATTCCATTGTACAGAACGACGGAATTCACGTTTGATCCAATCGCCAAATAGTAGTGCGTTCCGAAATAATGGAGTTGTCGGAAATTGAAATATAATTTCAATCGAGAGAAGGAGAAAGAGAGAGAGAGAGAGAGAGAGAGAGAGAGAGAGAGAGAGAANAGATANAGANAGATAGAATAAGACAAGAAGAGAGAGAAGAAGAGATAGAGCGNGGNGGTGTGTGTGCGACGCGTCCGTCCGCCGACGAGAACGAAA
>NW_012130143.1:83405-86470 GCF_000143395.1 Atta cephalotes
GAGAGAGAGAGAGAGGAAGAGAATGAAATCAAGATAGAATCGATAAAGAATCGAAAAGAGGGATAGAGAAAGAGAGAATAGAGCGAGGGTGTCTGTTGCTCGGAGCTCGTCCGCAGGCAGAAAACAGGGGGATGGCGACCAGTCACCATTCCACCCCATCGGCCGCGGCCACGTCGGGGATGAAGTATGACTCATCCGAGTGCCACCACCCCTGTTTTTCGGCCGTCTCTCGCGTCGGGAAATTCGCCACCCGTGACTCCCCTCTGGTCGCCGAATCTGTTCATCGACCCTACCGTTGCCAGCGAGTAAACGAGCATTATCATAATCCGTAGCGACAGCGGGAAGAAAGATGCACCAACAGGCGCGTGCAGTTCAGGTGTCGAACTGAAGTTATTGTTCGTGACTTTTTCGTGCTTGTTACAATTCTGCAGTCGAATAGCCCTTACCTTTCGAGGGCAACAAGTCGTCACGCATGATCGATGCCACCATAGTCGAATTTTAAAAAAGAATATATTGTACGCTTTCGAAGAAATATGGATGGCAAATCGTACAATTTGCGATGTGCCTGCGCTTTGGGAATAATGGTAAGTTGACTAAAGTAGTCCTTATTTTGTATTTTGTGTTTTTTATTGATTGTATTTTTTGTTATATTTTTATTTCTAATTCTATTGTATTATTTATTTTATATATATATATATAAATATTATGTACTATTTTTTTAATTGGAAGTTTTTTAAATTATTATCTATATTATTTTTTATATACTATTTTTTTAATTGGAAGTTTTTTAAATTATTATCACGAAGGATTAATATGAATCCTTTTTTTAGTTCCCAAATAGCTTGAAATTCTTACGAAATGTCATCTTTTTTAAGATTTATAAAAAATTCTGCTATATAAAAATAAAATTAATTTATGTGAATACGAATATTATTTTTTCAATAAAGATTGAAGATAATCCAAAAGTAAGAATCGAAATTATATTAATTTTGCATTGTCAATTTTTTTGTATTGTTTGGGAATTAAAAGACTCGTATTTGTCTCTCTACCATATTTATAAATCTCTCGTTAGCATGGTAAATGGGATAGCGTGGCATCAAAATAAAAAGAACAGAATCTAATCTACACGTGGCGCAGACAAGAAAGAGATCTAATCCACATATGGTGGCACGGGTGTCATCACGGTCACTTGGCGAACGAATTAATCCCATTATTTTTATTCTTTTTATCTCATCCTTTAACCTCGTAAGAGGATGTGTATTTTACATATGTGATGTGTCCCGGAGTTGGATAACCAGCTCCTTCTTAATGAGATACAAAGGCATAAATAAGATGTTTTTCTTCTGACGAGCGTCAATTCTAATTTTTAATTTAGAATTGTAATCTTAGTTCGGAATTTTGTGATCAATTTAAAATTCTACTCGAAGTTTTTTATTTAAAATTTAATTTGCGATTTAAGAAACGCCAAGAAATTCTGAAGAATGACAAAAATGTGACAGCGTTTGATCGAATTATTTTTATCAAAAAGAATTTGCTCTGAAGTATCTATGATTCTGAATTTTATTATGAAATATCTTCTATTCAATACTATGTCTAGGAAATTTTGCATCTGCCTCGGACAATTTGATGGCTTACGATGTCAAAACGAGATTACGTTGCTCGATCCCTTCGAAGGCGGATTTATGTCTTCGTGTTGGCGTAGATGAGGGAATGCACTTTCAGGTGATCATTATTGCAGGGACAGTGAGGGGACCGCGATTTGGACCCACCCCTTCGCAATTGTGGGGGCGTATAGGTTATCTGTCGTCATTGTCCAACCGATCGATGCTGCACGACCAGAATTATCGCCACTCTTCGAGGAACTTTCTATGCTTTTATTTTATTTTTCGTAATAGGGAATTGGCACGAGCCTTCATAAGCTCGTAAGAAACCTATTTGTTTGTTATTTTTTTATTTTAAATATTTTACTTCAATATCCTAGTATCTGAATATATACAAATATTATTTTATAATTAAATAATATATCATTTTATTTTACATAACTGAAAGCTTGATTTATTCTTTATGCTATTTATTTCTGAATAAATAGAAACCATGAGGTTTACTTCCTTTCTCTTCGTTATATTTTATCATCTAAAATATTTTTATTGCTGCTGAGGATAAAAAGCAACTATTTTCATGAAACTTGCGAAAAATGTAATCTTTCTTGCAACTTTGCATGTCTCGCGGATTGTGCGACGTCTCGTAATTCGTATGTCTTCTGTTGCATCTCTAGTGCTCCTTTATTTGAAACTGTTCTTAGCGTGGTCCCTCAAGCCTGGCGCCGAGCAATAATAACCATTCGCCCACGCCAAGTCGAGGTTTTTGCACCATCGTAGTGGCCTCGCAGAAATCCCAAGCGGGCCTCGCAAATTGTACGCGAGCAAGTCGATTCCACGTACGCTGTTCTTGTTTGGCAGATTACTTAAACGAACATCTGCCCATTACGTTTAAATGTTCGTGCAATACCGAAAATGTTAACTTCGCGTTAAAGGTACACCGCACACTTACTAATGACACTGACTAAGTTTGAGAGAAGCACTGACTATAATGTTTCCCGTGTTTTATCTTTAATTACAATAGAGATTTACATTGCAACAGACTTGAACAAAATTAGTAGTGTCTACGTTAAACATTCATTGTTTTAATTACGTTTTTTAAAATATAAAATTAATTTTTTTTTCTCTGTTTTCCAAAAAATATTATATGGCTGATTAAGAAAGGAGTTCTTTCTTTCTCAATATTCAAATTATATAATTAACTCAGAATCATCAAGAATTCATGACTTCAATTTATTATTGTATGCGCTAAGGATGGTTTAAATATAAGCTGGAATTCGTATGTATTGTTAACCAAGAAACTATGTATAAAATAATTACTTTTATGTAATAATATATGTTTATATATATATATATATATATATATATATATATATATATATTGTCTCTACTATCTCTCTACTATTTAATTAATTATTAGTTATAGTCGTACTTACTTATAGTGTACATTAATTATAGTACGTTACG
>NW_012130143.1:86490-95968 GCF_000143395.1 Atta cephalotes
TAGTACGTTACTTAATTTAATTTATTAGTTATAGCGACGTAAGGTAGTAGTTAAGTTAATAAGTACGTAGTAGTATATAGTATTAGTTAACTAACAATATAGTATAATAATTATTATTATATATATATATTATATATATATATATATATATATATATATATATAGTTAACTGCATTTGCTCTCAATTGCTCTCACATTTTATAATTAATGTTATATGGCAATTTTCAATGTGCATATTATATGAACGTTTTCAGAACGCGAATGCCTGCAATTCTAATTGACGAATTATAATTCTTAACAACATCAAATATGATGTAGAACGGTACAATCAATCAAAGATAATTGAGGAAAATTGTAATAGCGATTGACATAATAACAAAGAAATAAGCTTCAATCTTACATGTAGAGACGATTCGTGTATTAGATGGCTGATTTACGACGACGAGTTGTAAATTCAATCGAAGGTACCGTTGTCGCTTTTAGGAGTTTGTATATATAGAACGGAGGAACCTTTACCTGAGCTGATTAGGTCTCTTCGCTTTGGAATGCCATTTATCACTAAGCGAAGACTGCTCTAGGGTCCAAGGAACTGATGCCCAACCAGACCCAATACAAGACCACACCGTTACAAAGGCTTCCGCGAAGTTTCTTCGAACGATCGCGGTCAATTAAAAGTGTCGTGTTATCGGAAACGAATCGCAAAACCTCTCCCTCATGATTATCTCTCGTTTGTGCCATGTCAATTAAAACCCTATAGCAGACATTGGATTTGATTAAAAGCTCGCTTATAATTATAAGAAATCAATTCGGCAATTATAGGATCCTCTTCGGCAATTATAGGATCATCTTCGACAATTATAGGATCATCTTAATTATAGGATTATTTTAATTAAGGTTCAATTCGGAACTGTCACATGATAATTATAGACGAGCTTCCTGAGTTTTAGGAGAATAATTAAATCCTTATTCTTTACATTATAACGCGTGAAATTATTGATTCTACATTCATATGTGGAGAAATTATTCTCTGACGAGCGAATAAACGGTCTAACAGAATTTACGCTAAACACTACCGTCTCTCTTTCCGGTATTGTCATTCTACATTTAATGGGCGCCACTTCGCGCCCATGCTCTTTCTATTGTGGTACAATCGCCAAGATAACCCCGCTCGTCGGGGGTATCATCTTTCTCATTGTAACCCCAACGCGGAATAAGAGCGTAACGCGAGACGTCGCGCCAGCATAAATGGAAACACGAGTTATGAAAATGCGCGTATCATCGAAATACATTAGCGTTGCAGGGTGTTCTATGTTTCTGCGTTTATCAGCAGGAGAAGCACGAGGAGATAACGATTCTACTTGAAATCGTATATGTTCTATCTCCCTCATAAAAAAATATTATTACAAAACAATCAATTATTACAATTGATTTCCATTCATACATAGAATATGTTAAAAAAATACATCAATTATCATAAAATAATTTAAGTTTAATTGATAATTACAAAAGTTAATGAATTTAATAATTAGTATAAAACATATATCCAATTTTTTTAAATGAATACTTTGTTTCTAAGAATTATTGTTAAACAAACTGCAAGAATATTGATCGAGGCCACTGTTATGCATGACTGTGCTAAGCGTTTTTGGGAACGTTAATCCTTCTTGAGCTGTCTCTTCTTATCCCGGAGAACATTACGGAGGGCCTCGTTGTTCAGAAAAGCCACATGTGTCTCTAATGGGTGTGTCGACGGACGAATAGTACTTATCTCTCTGTAGCCCTCTGCTCTTTTGTGTGATTCCTCTCGCGTCGGGATCCCTCCCTCTCGTATCCCTCTGTATTGCCGACACGAGTCCAGGGTCGGCGTAATAAACATCTGTTTGGATCGACAAAAACTGCGTCTCTGTTTAAGTTAAATCGTTATAAATACGACATTTCGCTTAACCGACTGACAACTGAAACGATGCGCGCTCGAAAGTTTTCTTTCATTTTACAACAATTGTAATCTCATTTTAAAATATTATCCTAATGATTAGTTTAGTCCTTTGTAGAATGAATTTCGTACACTTTTTTGCACTCAATGATTCGAACATCTTCAACAGAATAATCACTCAACGGATGACACCGTTGCGAGGAACAAAGATGAAGAAGAGACAATGCGAAGATCTTCCTGCCCATTCATTCAATCCGTTGTGCTCGCGTTCGACAAAAAAGTACTTTTTCGCAGGGAAATATCGACGTTGCAACTCAAGCCGGATTAATCGACCGAAACGAGTAGCACAAGACACTCGACGGATTCGCGGATCATTCGTCATTTCGCATGATGCGTTTTTCCGCGCAGTGCTAGAGTGATTCGCGTCCCATAGACGTCGTACAAGTAGCTAAATCTGAATTAATGAATAGTCACTAACCTATTACCCAATGACATATTTGGCATTGATAATCAATGAAGTTCAACTAAAAAAGGAAGAATGTTTGAACATAAAATACTGATATTTGCACGTTAATTTCAATCTTCCAATATCATATTCATTGAATTTAAACACAAAACAAGTTAGTTAGATCACATAATAAAGATTAAGTTAGGAATCTCACATTTAATTCATTGATTACCAGTGGTATACTTGGCATCAGTACCTGATATCAGTGATTCAAATTTAGAGAGTAGACACATATTTAATATGTCGCAGCTTATTATCTATTGTTCAGATTCACTGAATCTGTTTCTGAAAGAATATTTATGTAATTGACTGACAGAGTAAGCACTTGTGTAATAATCTATCCAACATGTTTGTGACATGTAGAATATTAGAAAAATGAAATTCTATATCATATTTTAATTATTATCAAAAATTATCTAAAAAAAAAGAATAATGAATTATTTTCATAGTTTTTTGGGAATATATTCTGGAAATTTGAACAAAGTTAAAAGTTGCATTTATCACTGCGGAAGTGGAAAAAAATCAAAGAGTAAAAAGAGAGGAGAGAGAGAAGCAGAAAGCGAACGATGTGGCGGACGGGAGATAGAAAGGTTTGTGAGGTCATGGTCAACCGATGTCTGACCAACCATGCTTGGTCACGTGAAGTTGCCGCGAGCTGAGCTTTTCGCATCGAGTCACGAAGCTCCCACATGCCAGCTTGCGTTTTCAGTCCCTGCTCGCTTTCGCTTCCCACGCTCTCTTACTTCCTGCTGTCGCAAGCGCAAGTCTGACTAATCGATTCGGGCAGATCGAACGATAAGCTATCGCTATCCTCGATGCCCGGCCGAACCCGGAAAGATTGAGAGCCTGGGTGAATTACAGGATGAACCAAAATACATTTACTTTGATTGCAAACTTCAAGATTAAATGAAACGCTGATATTACCATAATATTTTTACTTGCTTCGAATTGCTGTGATTGTTTAAAACCTATATTTTCTTGATTGTTGATACGTTCGAAATATCGTGAAATTACATCGTCTTTCTCCCCTATTTTATGAAATTTTTCGTAATCGTTGAAGGTTGTCGTTACTGCTCAATATGTTATCTCGCTGCGAAGGACCCTTAGCACCCTTCGGCTGCATTTATTTTATTGTCCTCGTCCTACATATCGCTGATGGGCATTTTTATTTTCGGTGGTGAGACGATTTCATTGACACGAAACCGAGGGTCTCTCGGCGCTGTCTTTATGGCATAATTATTGCCTTCCCACAGGGATGACTGATCCGCACAGTCATTTCAGTTTAGCAGACCCACGAACCCGAGCTTAACACACTGCAGGCACTTACATGTACTTATACATCATGCACGCCCACGTATATGAGTGATAACGCAATAAACATTTGAAGAAAAGTGGCAGTAAGATGCAACTTAATTTATATAAGAATAATGAGAATAACACAAGAACACACACACACACACACACACACACACACACACACACACACGCGCGCGCGCGCGCGCGCGCGCACATACAGGGATAAGAACAAGATCGTATACTCGAAGTAGATGGGTATGAAAGCTGAAACTCATTTCTTATTTATATTCTTTAATAAAAAAAAAGGTAAAAAGTAATTATTACTGACCGACATCGAGTTCGAAATCTGACGTTACAGACGTGTTACGATCGTCGATACGCGCGAAGATATCCGTGCTTACTGCTAATTAAAAAAGGTTCCCCTCATCAGAATATTCATTGCTTGCGTTGATGATATCTTACATAACGATTGATCTTTTATCATGCTTTCGACATTAACGTGCTCGTAGGCACGATCGATTTCACGATAGTTGTCAACCGTGTCATTATGCTCACTAATTATATATAATAATTAATTACCGATCTCGAAAAAAGAAGTTCATCTGAAGTATTTTGTTTATGCTTTTTTTAGAAAAAATAAAAGTTATGATATTTATATGATATTTACAAAATCTAATATTTTTTTATTAAAAAATGAGGAAGGTATTCTAAGACCTAAAATATTTAAAAAACAATTCATTAATATACAAAAATTGCTGCTTATGTGATAACAAAATTGATGAATCTCCCTCCCTCCGAAAAGCTCTGCAAACGCCCATGAATGTTAAATAGTAAATTTAAGAAGAATATCAATTCCAGACAAGAATATCAAGTCTCTTTAATATTGATTACCTAATTGCTTGTCTATCAAATTGGTTTTGCTTATACATTTGCATATAATAGAAGGTTATACATCCAAGTTAATAGATAACATATCCATGGATTATTAGGTCGACTTGTTCATGAATCTATACATGTAGCGATAAATTTGAAGATGTTTTGATTCATAGATAGCTATACATGTACGGATATATAAATTTTTAGATCGCTTGATTTAAAAAGTTGTTAGTCCATAAATTGCTATGGACTTGTTCGTAGATCAATAGATTACTACATTCACAAGCTCCGTAAGCTGGAAGAGAATGTACAGATCTATAGATTATCACTCGGTTGGATCTACCTCTCTTTGTTCTATAAGTCTTCGATATAAACGAGTGAGTACTTTGTAAATTACTATAATGGACATAGATATGCAATGTATTTGAATCTCACAGTTTAATTAAAATTTAATTTTAAAAAATACATAACAGTAACTTTATTGAAATGATATTTTTGCCATTAGAGATTTAATCTGACTAGTTCGTCTTGATTGTTTCCTTATCTTCGTCTATTTATAGCTGGATAAGATCACCGCTGTGGGGAACGAATTCTCATGAAATCCTTTATCGAGCACCAAGCTCACTCAGCTTTGACTCAACTAAAACTATTTGCGCGCTTAGATCGCGAAGGTTACAAGCAGAATGCATTCGGCAGATGTCGAGCAGCTGCCACGGCAAATTGCCTTCGTGGCTTGCATTTAATTCGCGATCGGTTGTCTTCGCTCTAAACTCCATTGTCGAACTAGGTTCTATCCGAAAGTTCTGCAGCTGTCTCGGAATAGTGTTGACAGCGGTCGACAGTTTTTGCCTATTACCCTCAAGAACTCTCTTTTGCGCAAAGTTCTAATTTTAATTCATTTAGCACCCGCCAATATTTTAATCAATCATATAAGATGTTATATATATTTCGCAAAATCGTTTCTGATTTAGAATCTTTTCTCAATAAAAATTTTATTGCACACATCTTTATCTAGAAAATTTTATTATTTTATTTTTCCTTTGGAGATAAATTCGCAAAACTTTTCAATTGCCAATCTTGCAACTCGAGAACTAGTTGTGCTTTGACGTTTTTTTCCAAAGCTATTTGAAATTGATATAGACGGAAAGAATCGTTTTTGTTTGTAATATCTAAAAATTTATCTACAGATCTGAAAAGAATTTTGTTAAACTATCAAAATAATTATGTAAGAATCTCAAGTATAACAATTCTACAAAAATTGATATTTTAACAATCAGCGTCTTTTATATATATATAATTTCTTTGATTTCTTCCAACAAAATTATTTTTAGATCTGTACCAATGTATAAGTTAAATTTTGAATAATTCAATAAAATTTCTTTATGTGATATGAGAAAAGAAATGCGAAGAACCTTCTACATCACAATTGCGCGAAATTGACGTTTACGATTCGATACACGATTCTACATATCGTAAGATAAAAGAAAGTGATTGCGCGCGAATGTTTCGATTTATTATAATTAAATATATGCGATTATGTTATCTGGGCACACCCTTCGCTCTCGTGATTTTAACGTTCGGCTCGACCGATTTACATCTCGTTTGTGGCGCGTTCGAGCGCGAAGGAATTGTAAGGAGAACCGATGACGCTATTAGTGGAGCCAGATTTTAAACGAGCGACTTCCACCTCAAAGTTTTCTCCATGGACCTAAGTCGTTCCTCACAATGGCGGCGGTTCAAAGCATGCATTGTCCGTTGGGTCATGCCGTAAAATGCAATATCTTATATTCGGATTAGGCAGGTTTTAGAGACCCATAGCGAAGGAGAAGTGCTCTCCAACCATGTCACGAGTCATTCTGTTAAACTCGCGCATAGAGAACTCGAAACGAGATGGTGTCGGTTTACAAACGGCTCGCTTAGTCCGGAGTCCTTCAAGAGCGAATAATTATTCAACGTTTTCCGAAAATAATCCGCTATTATTAGATTGAGAACATTGACACGCGAAAACACGTTGCTCCACTCTTGCACTTTACATATTAACTCACGTCTTATGAGTTAGCGGAACAAACTGAACAGAATTAATTCTAATTAACATTGTTATTTATTGCTCATTTATTTATTGCTAAAAAGTTGCTAAAGGAAAAAAATATGTGACTATCAGTTTTCTTAAAAATTGATAACAAATTTTTTCCTTTGACAACTTTTTAATAACAAACGAGCAATAAATAAAAATATTAATTTGTATTGATTCTACTCACTTTGTTTCGCTAATTTATAAGATGTACAGTTCCCATTAATACTATTCGAGTTGTACCAATATGTAATTGAAAAAAAATTCTAACTTTTACAATTTTAGTAAACTTTACATGTAAAAGACATCACTGCACTTATGTCGATAATTTCCACAATTCTAATTTCACAATTTAAAAGACATTTCTCGTTAGTTTCAATAAAATTTTATACTCTACAATCATTTTTAGACAGAGTTCCGCATTATTTATACTAAAAAATTAATTTTTAATATAAATTGACATGAAAAATATGATTTAAAATTTCATCTTGTATTTGTACTCTTCATTTTTGAAGCAGCGTGATTATTAGGAAGAAAGCCATAAAATAAAAATTAGAGACAACATGTTTCCGGAAATTTGTCGAGACGGTATGCGCAACGGTGATATTGGTGCGTGCCCATGCATAAATTCTGGAAGTACGCAACTTTTCTGCGCACGCAGGATAGTGCGATTAGTCTGTAACCTTCCCTCGGTGACTGCATGCGACTACGACGCGGTTAAAGTGACCGCGTCGGGCGGAATAAATTCGCGTCTCTGTCGGGGGTAGATAATGCGAGTTTATCGTCGACGTGTGTCCCCTGTGGCCCGAGATTAATTGGAAATTTAGGAGAAACATGGCCGCTTGACACGGCTTGCGAAAAGAAGCGATCGATATTATCAGACACTGGCTACGTCCAGCAGACAAAGCAGCTTTGCAGCTGCTGCTAAAATTCTGCAATATGATTGGTTTATACATTTAGATTAGTAAGGAATCAAAGGCAAGAACCAATCGTATTGTAAAGAATTTTGCAAAGTTGCTTTCTCTGCGGAATGCAATCATTATCGAGACGTTTTCGTGTTCCTTTATTGATTATACTTTGAAATTTGTCGTTTAAAGATGATGAATCTAATAAAAATCTAAAGATAATTTTAATTTAATTAAAGAAAAATTTTTTAATTATTATGTCTTTTCAATATATTTTATTTATTTGGAAATAGAATTTTAAAAAATTGAAGATAAATTTAACAAAAAAATTAGCGATATTAGATAAGAAATTTTTTAATCAAGTCAATTTTATCAGTTATTATTTTTTAATAAATATTACATGATAAAGAAATCTTTCCAAAACTATTTACTTCTAATAATGTTGAATAATCAAATTTTTATGTTCCGATAAAGCGAAACTCTCACTAAAGATTGCCTTCTCGAGAATGGCGATCCTAAAAAAAATAAACAAGACAATACGGCATCAAGACCGTTTAAATCAAGACCATCGATTTGAAAATAAAAACTGGACATCGAAATTCGAGCGGAGAAGAGGGAGAGGCGCGGGGCTGCCTCGGGCCATCAACCCTCGTTACAACAACATGGGGCGGAATGTACTGGGTGAAAAATGCGGAGAGGGCAGCGTGTGGGCGAGACGGCCAACATAAACACGGAGGGACGAGCCACGCGCATCGGCACAATAAGTTATAACAAACGTATATCTCTACTCGCTCGTTCCTGTATGGACCCTCATATAAGAGGGTCACGACGGGGATGGCGAGGGGGTCGGAGGGGGACGGAGGGCCACGCCTAACCGCGTAAAAATATCAAAGGGCCGTGGGCGTGCGAGCCAGCTTCTCGTCTAGTAGTCCTCGAAAACGAGACGATGAATATTAGAGTCTTGTCCCCGTCGTGTGGAGTGAGCATGCAACATGTGAAAGGAGGTATATCAGGTTTTACGGCAGCCATAAGCATCGACTAGGCATGCGACAATATTAGTATGTCCCTCGCGGGAAATGCGCCACGTGGTTTTATTCCGTATGAAATAAGTGAAAGAGAAGAGCCAAGTTGAAATAACGGAGTACTAAATTAGCACTTATGCATTATATACTCAACTGAAATGCTCAAACGCTAGTACTTATACTTTATCGTTGTCTATAAACTTTTCTTATAATTAAAATATTTTGATTTTCAAAATTGAAATAAATTCTACACGTATGTCTTAATTTTCTGTAATTATTATTGTATTATTTTTTTTAATAAATATCGTTCTTCACACAAATTACGTTGCAATATTTATACATAAAAATTTCGAATTCGTTCTCACGTACAAATTTATTTTCATTTCATTTTTTTACACTGACTGTACTGTTTTAAGAAGCTGAGTTAAGATTGATGGAAATGGAAGCTACTATGTATTGTATTGTAAGGTCTCGGTTTAAACGGATAGAGGACCGTGTCGCGTTAGCCAGCGGTCACTTCCGCTTGTCCAGACAGTCTGTCGCTGTTTCCTCTTCGAGGTGTGCTTTTGTCGCCTCCGTGATGCGCGTGCGATCAGAATGAAAATGAATAGAGTGGCTCGTCTGGATCGCATCGAGCAGTGTCCCCCAGTTTGTTTCTGAAGAAATAATTTGCAGTGTGTGTGTGTGTGTGTGTGTGTGTGTGTGTGTGTGTGTGTGTGTGTGTGTGTGTGTGTGTGTGTGTGTGTGTGTGTGTGTGTGTGTGTGTGTTAGTACTACGTAGTAGTAGTACGTAATTAAGTTAACTTTACGTTACTTACGTTACTTAACGTTACGTTAGTTAGTACTACTACTAACGTTAAGTAACGT
>NW_012130143.1:95988-109784 GCF_000143395.1 Atta cephalotes
GTACGGTTCGTTACGGTACGTACGTACGTACGTCGTACGTAGTACGTACCGTCCGTACGTTCGTTCGTTACGTAGTAAAGTTAAGTTAGTAGTAGTGTGTGTGTGTGTGTGTGTGTGTGTGTGTGTGTGTGTGTGTGTGTGTGTGTGTGTGTGTGTGTGTGTGTGTGTGTGTGTGTGTGTGTGTGTGTGTCACACATTTGGGCATGAAAAATACTTTTTGACTTACTCGTATTTGTTGGGATTACTTCAGAAAATAGGAAAAAAATCAGTTATAATTACACGCACATGAAAACTATACTTTCATTCCATTCTATTGAGTATTATTTTCGCATAGATTCTCTCAACTCTTTTTGTTTAAAAAAAGTTATTTTTATTATTTTATTTAAAAGAAAGGGGAGAGGAAGATCCTGAAATAGATACAAAAGGAGACAAGGAGTATTAAATGGGTTTTTATACCGCAGAGTAATAATAGACCTTATCGGTAGCTCGGTCACGTTGCAGTAGCGAATACGAATACCTCTTTGAATATTCAATGCATTTTATTCAGGGAAGATGGTTACAGATATTACGCAGATATCATATAAAAAAAGTTTCGCGATATTATTATTCTTATTCCCGACGTTATTGCTACACAATGCAATTTGCATTCTACAGACGCAGTAATGGAAGATATACATGTTACAGTTTACAACTTTGTACCGACACTGATGGATTTTTGTTTCGCACTTTCAAGCGTAATTTAAGCTTTGGCGAGAATACAAATATATATATCGCGCATATATCTCCGTCGTATTACTATATCTCTCTATTGCGTAAAAAATTGAAAATATATTTTTTTCATCATTTGAAACTTATATTTGTTAATTTTCGTAAACACGTATGATATGACAATTTGTAAACTTTTAAGTAGAAGCATAAAATACTAGAATTTCCCCATAAGTTTTCTGTCATCTTTATGCTGCGCTTTTTTTGGCGTCAATCTCGGGAAACGATCAGAAAATCGAATTTGAAAATCCCTTCTGGTCGTTTACGCGATGGTACATCGCACTTTTCCGGACCCTTCGCCCTCGTAGAACCCTTGGGGGGCCTCGCCCTTCACGGTGGCAGTAAAAACGTCCACCACCCATGCACTCAACGACGACGAGGTATATAAAGTCGATGCATCGCTTTACGTAACACTCGATTTTACGTTCCCGCCTGAAACACTGCGGGCCATAGTAATAAAAAGACGTGATATTTTGAAACTCTGGCAATCTATCTCGAAATATATCACGTTATACCTCAACTCCACTTTAACAGTATAACATGATATGATTTACGACTAGAACAAATTACAATGCGTCATAAAAACACAATAGAATTTTCCCAATACAAAATATCAATTTTTTATTTACTTACTTCAGTTAACGCCTCTCAATATAGTGGTAAAAATATTTTTGCTTAAATTACTGTCGTTCCAGCATTCGAAGACTAATATGTAAGACATTTTACTTACGCTGTATTATACAAAATCTTGATTTTATCTTTTACGATAAAGAAACGGATATAAGAAAACACATTTATATGCGGCGATCATCAATGACCGGTGACACAGAAGATTTTTGCGGTCAATCGTTTTCTCATCATCAGAATACCGCCCTCACCTCAGCAGGAAGGTTGTTGGATTCCGCGGTAAACGGCCACCCGCGCGTTTTCGTTAAATGCCGCTTTGCAGGTCCTTTCTGCCGCTTCAAATGACTCAGCGGTAGCTTCACCGGTTACATCGCCGTGGTTTTATTCACGCGGCTTTCAAGGTTCTGTGCGAGCCGACTTTCGAGAAACCTCACGGATGATTCGTCGGGGGTCCGTCGCGGGGAGTCGTTTCTCGCTATCCTGAATAATGAATTCGGGTTCCATCTTGAAGATTACTAACGTTGCAAAGTCTACAAAAGATTGACCGACTCAGGAATCATTTATTGCAGAAATAATATATATAATAATAATAATCTATTATCCATTAGTTCTGAGCTACCAATGAAATATTCAATCATAAATTTTTGAGAATGATATCCAGCACGTATCATATTTAAGTTCTATTACAACAATAATATTAATAAGCTTTTATTTGCCCTGTAGGATCTGGGAAAATAATTCTTATCAACTTTCTCAAAATACTGTAAACGAATATATTATTTCTGAAATCTCCTTTCGCATATTAATAACTTTCGAATATACCAGACATAAAAATTACTCAGCGCCATTGAGTGTGTCTGCGATGTGATGATGCTGCGAAATTCCTAGAAAGCTAATTAAGGGTGTATCTTGGCGAAACTTATGGCAAGTCTCAAAGGTCGAGCAACATGAGATGGCGTGTACTGCAATGTTAAAAGGAAACAAACTTTCTTTGAGGAGTTCCCGTCCTTACGATAACCAGAGATGAAATATTTTGAAAAAGAGGCTGACGAGTATAAATGTAATTTCCGGCCATCAAAGTCAAGCTCATATCCTTTAAATTTCGGCGCGTAGAACTTAACTAGAAAATAAATCAAAAGTGTTTTTTAAAGAAACGTAACAGATTATTATAATTTTTCTCCCCCAAAAAAAGATCATGACTGAGTGATTAGACAATGTATAATTCGTAAAAAAAAATATTGCAAACAAAAAATGATCATAATTCTTTCTTCTCTACTTAAATTAAATAAGATGAGATAAAAAAGCATCTGATGATAAAAAAGCAATTAAAGAAACAGATTACAGAGTTGAAACGGTGATAAATAATATCAAATTTATATTAAGAAGTCGCGATATGACATAAGAAATTGGCAGAAAAGAGATTCAACGCGTAAAGGTGAATTTTACTTTTTATTTAACACTTATCTTATGCATTCCATTATTCGGAGGCGTTTAGAGCGCACGCTTGTTTGCATACACACAGTCGTTGCTCTCTCGAGAGATGCGTTTTGCAACGAACGATGCATCATCGCCGAGGCAGGCGTATACTCGGGACAGGGATGATTCAAGCGCGAAATCCGCCATTGAGCGTCCAGACGCCGCATCGTCGCGCGGACATTTACGCGGACTCGTGCCAAGATTTATCCATGCTCGCGACGTTACACTGCGTCGCTCTTTCTCCATGCACACGTTCGTCGCTTTATTTCAGGGCATTGCTGCGGAACATTAGAATAGAATGAAGGAATAAAGATAGAATTTCGTGTTAGAATAGAATAGTACTACCTGGAACTTCCATCAGTAGCGACTTTTTTTTTATCATGGAAATGTCAATTGCATTGGGATGCGATCTATCAATTTTGTTAAACTGAATGACATAAATTTTTATAACGTACACTGAAAATATACTAAATTTTAGTAAATATTTGTTTGAATATAATGTTAACTAAATATTTATTATGTAAATATATGTTTATTTTTTGAAGAATACAAAACGACAGATTGTTACATTTAATTCAACCGGGGTGATTTATCTCAGATGACCCAGAATCACCGGATGTCCTTCACATGGCTGTCTTATCTTCATTATTGCGTATGGTTATGAAAGTCATAAACAAGTGTATACCGTTCTTTTTATGTCTTCCCATAAAAACGCAATTTCTATCTTCCTTGCGAAAACACAGTATGCGACAACGAATGCATTTTCTTTGACGGTCAGGGCCGGTGGGTGGCAGCGAGGTGACCAACCTACAGTCGGTTTAGAATAGAAACCGACTCTCCCGTCGGTCTTTCTCCGCTCCGCAATCTATTTATAATCAGCGACTTTGATCTCTCTTTCACTCTTTCTTTCCTTCTCTTCGCGAGTTCTCTCCTCGAGCAACACGTAAGACTCGTAATTTTTACTGATGACTACCTTCACATGAAACTGTACTTCTATATCGTAGGATCGCATCGTTTAGCATTAGATTTGAACAAAGATTGAGAATTATATCTTTTTTACAATTTGATGTTGAATATAGTGCTCACTTAAAAAAAGAGGAAAATATTATTTAAAATATTTTTTTAATATTTATTCGATGTTTATGAAGAATGGTATGTTCACAATATAAGAAAATATAGACACTGTGGATGGAAAAATACAATAGCAATCTTTGCTACATCATAAAATGTTGTTCTTTAATGGAATGGAAAACCATCTTGTCGATGTTTTTGTAATCCATCCGCTTGTATTTTCCTGATGGCTTGTACGTTGAATTCTTTTTTTTTCTCGTGACAAACGATACGTGACACAACCGTCGGTGTCCTAATCCTAATTCGAGATCAGCCTGCCAATACTTTCGCTTCCGCTTTTAGTTCCGGCACATGGTTTTTAAAGGATAAGTTCAATATGTTCCTCGTATATACTCGCAAGAATATATATCTTCTATTTTTATATAACCAACAGCTATCGTTTCTCACGTATCATTGTAAACATAAATGCAAAAATTATAAATAGAAGAAATTTGAAACATCATAAGAATGAATAAATTATTTGGCCTCAATTTTTCATTAATAATAACACTACAATTTTTATTACATCAATTTTTATTACAGTTAAAATTGCATTAACAAATTTCGCCTTTTATAGTCGAAGTATAATATAATATTATTTTGTGTAATTTACAAAATTTACAATTATATAATATTACAATTATATAATTGTTTTATAATAAGAAAATTATATAATCAATTTATAATAAAAATATTTTTTTTTCTTTCGAAAAGTATTTTGGGAATCTCGCGATTGGAACTGTGTCGTAAGGACTTCTTTGCGCTTCCTGTCGTATTCCGACAAGTCCGATCTTTCGTAAAATGACACTATAGAGGAGTCGGCTATATTTAAACTAACATCAGGCCACAGACCTATGATTGGGATGCGTGGATACACGATGGGACGTGCCTGACGAACGGAAGTTCGTTGCAAGCTGCAGCGAGGGGAACGGTAAGCTGTTGTGTCGCGGAGACGAAAAGGAATGGGTGATTCGAAGTGATTCATTTTTTCCGCAAGTCTTCGATATAAAAGGTTATACTGTTATTTTTAAATTCATATTATTTCGGTAATCATCATCATAAGTTGAACGTTAATCTTCACAAATGAAAATTAACTGAAAATTAACCTTCCGTCGGTAATATGAATTTTAGCTTTTTCGTCAATAATAACATTCGAGAAACACAACGATTTTTTATTACTTCGGATTATATAAAATTTGAAAAAATCTGATATTATATTTACAAAGCTTTAATAATAAGTTTATACTTTTATAGAAACAAATTTTACTTTTTTACTTTTTTTACAGACTCAAATGTATCTGCCAAAATTTATAATCAAAATTTAAAGACTTTAGTTGTCAGCGGAGGATTAAAATAAAGAACAGCCGTTGGCATTATGGAATTACGACGTAGAATCAGATAATCTGAAATACGTGAAATAGGACATTTCTCGGTATTTAGGAAAATCCAGCAGCGCGACACAAAATTAACTCTCTACAGAAACATGAGAAAGTGAGTTTCTATTATATGTTTCCTTTAACGCACGCGAGTCAAGTGATATTTCATGAATACGAAAATAAGTCCACGCTTTTATGAAATCATCGTCGGCGAACTGCAAAATATTGTACGGAGAAGAGTTTGCTGCTCGATGTTCGATGCAATTACAAGTGAATTGTAGCATCTATGCGCGGGCGCAATACTCACTTCCGCGGAACGAGTCAATTCTCCACTCTGGATCCAATATCGTCCAATTGCCGAAGGCGGTCGCAAAGAGAGCTACGGGGAAATTGCGAGAGACTATTTGCGTCATTACTTACATAGATTCTCGCCTGTTGACCTTTCGTAGAAGCACTGTAACTAATGTAGTACTGCGAAACAAAAATAAATCTAAATTTTAATTGGCAATGGAATAAAAGAAAAATCTCTTCCGAGTGTTGATGATCGAGAATAGAATATTTCTGTAGACAGTTTCGTTGAGAGTGACGTTCCAGCTGCTCCGCTTTTTAAGAATTTTAAGTGTTGAAATTAGAACAACTAAAACACAGCTTTATCTTAGTGTGCCAGCAAAGCTGCCATAAATCCGACCAACAAACAGCTTGCGCTTGTGCAAGTCTACGGGGCTTATGTTGTTGATTTTAAATGCGTCGGCGAGAATAAACCGTGGCGAAGCGTTGGAAAACTAATCCCACTAATCAGTTTGACGTAGTTTATAAAATAATTAACGATTTCAATTATCGTGGTAATGGCAGCTTTGTTGCGTCAGGTGCACGAGAAAGATTACAAAGCCTCGTATTCCAACGGAGCGAAGAAAGACCCCGTTTTCGTGAAAGTGTGCACCCACCAGATATATCTACATGCAACGTTAGGGGATGGAACCGCGAGTGGAAACGCGAGTTTAATTTTCAGTGGATGCCCACAAAGCCACGAGCTTTACATATCTCTTATTACGAATCGTAAAACTTTTGACTCGCTTTGGGCGAGCTTGTTTAATTACTGGGTCACTTCTAATTAAGCAACCATCATAAAGCCACCCTTTTAACATCAACAACATTAACCAAAATATTTTCCATTACTATTACTCGCCGTTACTCCGTTTTTACAATAGGGAGCAGAAATGGTAATTAAAAAAGTCAATTCTCTGTGAAACGAGTACTCTTAAAAAAGAAGCGTTTTGCGTGTATAAAAATTGCGAGGTATAAGTCTCAAAAGTATTATCAATACATCACGAAATATTGACAATAATGATTTAATATTATTTTAAATGCACATAAATTATTTGTGCGTGATACCAATATTGAATTTCGATGAACAATGAACATTAATATTTATGTCGAGTTTGCAATAGTAAATTCTAATATACGATGACATTAATATTGCGATGCAAAGACTTAATATCATTGCGTTACAGGACATTTATGTCGATAATTTACACGTACAGTCTATCGCATAACTACACTCTATAATTATGTTTTCAAATTATGTATCTTTTGTTCCTTTCTACTTTTCTTTCCGATAATGATAATACACAGGGCACTTTTCTTACTGGTATCACTTATCCTACTAATTGTTCTTTTTTATAAATATTAATATTGACTTTTATAAATATTAATATTGATCGAATCCTTTCGGACTTGGAACATGGTTGCGATAACTCGTGGACATTTTTATCTATCTCACAACGAACTATGCCGCGTAGATAACTGGCATCCTGTTTGCCTATTGTTACATCGAAGCGGTCATCGCTAGGCATAACGGCGCTTCTATCTTCCGACCATATTTTCCTCTTTTTTGTGGAAGAATCGGGGGAAGGCGCGCACGAATGCGAATCGTCGACTAGCACTACGGCTTGCACTTTTTCTTTCGATGCGTCCGACAGTTCGAGCACGTAACCGTGCTGCATCGAGAAATGCAGCGCCCGACATCCAACGAAGCCAATCTTAACGCTCGGCTCGTTAAATCGTAGCGAAGGGACGTAGCGATTTGCCGGTTCAAGGGACAATCGGGCCCTTTATCACGCCGTTCTATAACGAGACGATTCCGACGGTTTTTTATCGCAGTCGACTATCGTCGAAGCAACGTAATATTGTCGATCGCGTTACTCTCTGAAAAAAAATATTATATCTCGAAATATCTTGTTCTAATTGCATCGTATATATGAAATAGATGATGGATAAAAATCACGTTAGAGATATCACAGGAAACAGTTAAACGATTTAACAAAAAAATAAAGATACAATTCGATCTTTCAATGCTTGCGGACAATCGAATTTGATGTTAAAATTACAATCTTTGTGAAATCCTCTTATCGGATATCTCTTAATAATTTTCGATCGGATTTGTAAAGTTTGGATTAACAAATAAATTAATTCAATGATTTGAAAGCTAAAGTAAGCAAGCTAGATCAGATTAATAATTTGTGCGATTGAGTACAATTGTGAAAGGCGGATATATGGCAGGAACGAGGAGATTAGTAATTGCATTTATCTTCATGTGCCAGTCGAGATATTTCAACGGATTGAAAAAAAAACAGCTCTTCTTCTTCTGTGATTCTTTTAATAACGTAGCAAGGCCTTAATTTTGCTGAATTTTCCTCCTTTTTCTATCATTTTTTTTATTCTCTTCCCAATGCGGGTGGATATGCGTGTTCATTAACATTATTAAGGCGCTCTGTTTTGGTCAAGCACTTACATCTAGCTAAGTTGAATTATTTTACTTTACTCGTTAAAATTAAATTTTTGTATCAAAACATAGCAAAGTTGACAGTCTAAACAATATTTCCTAAATCTAGAAATCATTTAATTGAATAAATATCTAATTATATCTATTAGAAGTAGATATAATTCGATTATATATAACAATCAATTAATTGCATTGTCATTTAAGTCAATTAGTTTCAGTAGTATTGTATATAAGCTTATCCAACATAGATTATTCAAATAATAGAATTTTATTGAACTTATTGAATTATGGAAACTACTTTGTTAGCGTGTACGCGCACAGGTAGGAAGTGCAGTATTTTCTCACAAAAATAAAATTACGAGAGTTCGAGAGTTGCAAACTTCCACATTGCCGGATATGAATTTTTTTCGATGTATTACTTTGCAAGTATATTGATCGTTCGCTACCAATACAACCGATAAATTGTTACCAGAAACCGGAGATATCAGAACCCTATACGTTCCGGTTCTTCAAACACCATTTTATCAGAACGAATGCTCGACCCAAGCGATTTCAACGGGCTGACCGGTCGCAACGGTGAACCGGAGATAAAGCACGAAACAGGAAGTATGAATCGAAATGTATGTTATTACAATATATTTGCTCGAATACTGCTATTTCAAGGAGGTACCCGACAGTCGCAAGAAATGCAAATGCAGGTCATTCGTTAAGAAATATCTTTCGCATACGATCTCCAAGTTGTGTGTATTGCACTGTCTATTTTTAAATTACAAATTGTCAATTGTACGCGGAGAAAAACGGTTGAGTAATTTTTACCTTACAAGACTAGTCAAAATATTCTGATTTTTTTTGCTGAACTTATAACAAACTTTACTTGCCTGAAATTAAAAATACCGAAGATATAAAATAAAAAGTACATTATAATTATAGTAAATCCATTCAAATGATTATCTTACAATTCTCAAAATTTACTTTACGAAATATAAAAAGTACATTAAAGTATAACTATATAACGACGATCGCTCATTTATTAGAAAAGTAAAGTAAATTTTACATAAATAGGCGTCCTTATATATGTAGACCTGCTGATTCCATAAAATTTACTAGAATTCTAGCGTATATTTACATTTTTCTTCGTGCAGACATTGTTTTAAAAGATATTTTTATCGATGATAAAAAATTAGACACGATGAAATAGGTAGATATGTAGAAATATAAATGGAGATGAATAACAAGCAATTAGCACTTCAATATTAAATTACTGTGTTTTATTAAACTTCATATTCGATAACCTTTTAAGAATTAACGAACATAAAATATCTCTTTTTTTTTCCGCTAATTCCATTAACAAATTAATTAATTGCCAGGTTATCGTATATTATCAATTCTCATAAACTTTCAGAATGCAATATTATATAATATATAATGTTAGGATAATTCCCTGAGTTTTAACGTCGCGAAGTAATACGTGTAACGTTGTAATATCCTATTTAATAAATAACAATTTAATTGATACATAATTGTCGCAGTTAATGCTAATAAATAATGATTATGATTCTCTATCGAAATCGTCATGCTAATGATATCTGACATTGCAAGCAGTTTTGTATATAAAATATGATTCATGTAAGTTTGCCCTTCCTCTATTGATATACTTGGTAGGGTGCTCACGATTGATGATACTGCGGGTACCCTGGTCGCGACAGATAACCGAAGACATTGAGTCAGCGTGATGAATATTAGAGTGGTACTTTTACCGGAACTGAAAATTTAGTTTCATTCAATTTAGTCATAAATTCATTCCGAATCAGTGATTTCCCCACGTATTTACACATTCCTAGAAAAGAAAATGTTAGAGATAATGGATAGAAATAGAAAAATGTTGTTCTATGAAAAGATTATCAAGCATTGAAAGGAAGGAATTATTATAAATAATAATTAGATAGTCTTATAAAGTGAAGATCAAGAATAAAAATTTAAATGACACGATTCATTTCGAAGATAGAAATATCTTAACGTAGTTATGTTAATAACTTTTTCATTTAATTTATATTATATATAAATTATATTTCTTACAATGAAATTTAATTAGTTCGCCGATGTTCTGTATATGTTTTCGAAACTAATCCTTTAATCATTGCGAAATAACATAGCCCTTGTTGACTGCAATGCGTATGAATAAGTTAACTGGCCACGAATGCGGATATTAACGAATTATTTTGATTGGGACTCGTTGGAATCTCTGCTGGTACCCACGTAACTATAAGGGAAGTGAATAGTACGGTTAAGTCTCGACGAGCATCGGAGAGATGGAGGCTAGATCGATCTAATTTGCCGAACTGGCAGGATGTTCCCTATTCTCTCGCAAGGATCGCACGGTGATAAGCGGCGAACTTAAAAGGAACGCTTCTTCCGGACCGTAATTTCCCGTGAATTTAATGTTAGGGTGGTCGATTAGAATTGTATAGAATCAGACGATTGATCAGTCTGATTTTCGATGCTTATTGAACTAAAGAACGGTTGCTTAGCAATTCTATAATTCACAGTCTGATGAAGAAAACTGTAAAATAAAAAAGATTATAATTTCGAATTCAATCCAGCTATCGTAATAAAATAAGAGATTAAATTGAAGGACACTTGATTGAAGGACACTTGATGAGATAAACTTCATCAATAAAAACGATACATTTTTAGTGATAATAAATTTTTTAAAATTTTGTTTTTTCATCGTACTAATTCAATTCGTTATTTGTTTAAATCACGAGTACAAATTTCAAATAATTGAAGTCGCTTTTACTGTAATCACACTCAATGAAAGAAATTTGTTCTCGTCTTTCAGCAGAAGGACGATCATTTCTTTTTCTTTTTTCCACACATAAATGACCTCGAAATTTCTGCTAATGCTTATTTCCCGACGAGTGCCTTGGAGAAGATGACACCGCTATACATTACGCGAGTATTGTTCGCGATGCTTGTCGAGATTTCACGCTCGTCTGGGCGCACGGCCACGCGCGCTGAAAAGCGCCGTGAGTAACGTCTTATCTTCAAGGAGGCGCGATGACATCGTTCGTGCACGTGCATGTCTCTAGTATATCGTGCATTGTGCAAGACGATTGGTTTTCTCTGTCAATACTCGTGTATGTGCGTGCATATGTGTGCACGTCGTTATACAGGACGATTCGTTTCATCACGTCGGATTTCTTGAACTTGAACTTTTAACCCAAACTTAATAAAAATCTAAAGAAAGAATAGACTTGAAATCTTATTATGGTAAACGAGCTAAAGACAACGCGATATAATATAAAAAGGTAATCTTTTTTCTCAATTATTTTTTAATTTTATGATAGATTAAGTTTAGAATTGCTCGTAAACGAGCTGAACTGATTTTTTAATCTTGACTCTAATACAAAAATTTTTGAAGAATTTTTGAAAATTTATCCAGTGGCTTTGAGATGTCCTGTATACGTGAGCGCACCGTACCGGATATGCAAACACGTGATGGAAGGTAGCACGTGAGTATATTGTCGCGACGCATATTTATCTTTCAACGTATCTTGCAGTCGGTCGACGTCCCTTAGACATAACGAATATTTCTCTGACGAAGAACGACGTTCGCCATCACGATTTCCTGGATTATGAGGACATTCAAACTGACCACGGCTTCTGAGGCAAAGTTATTATATGTATTTCACACAAGCTACTATTAGGCAATAGTTAACGTCGTAAAGTATGAGAGATTAAATATTTTGCGCATATTTGCAATTTTTTAAATGTAGGTAGTTTAATTCTTTAAACCAAAGAATTTGTACGAAATTTGTATTATTAAATAATTATAAATTAAATGTCCAATATCATAGAAATTACAAACACTATCGAAAGGTTCCTTCATTCGAATCGCAGGCACGAGAAATAATTTATTATATTTCAATTTATTAAAAGAAATAATAATAAAGTTTCTCCTTGAGATATTTCAATCTTGATGCGGGAAAAATCAGAGCTACATTTAGCATTAAAGGCGTGAGGAAGATACACGTGACCTCGGTTTCGAATCGGACTCGTTTTTCTCGTTGCTTGCAAAACGAAAAATATGCCAGTCCCATAGGGAGCACAAACGGCCTCGGCAACGGGTCTATAATTACCCTTTCCCTTTGCATCCTCTGCTTCTACCACGTTTCTGGGATTTCTAGACCAGAATACGCGCGTTCCCAGCCACTTTGCAAAATTGCGCGCGGAGTCGTGAACTTCGCAACCCCCGCAAACTTTTCAACTAAGCAAATTTTAACTTCATTCAAAGACTTGAAAGTTTAAAGTTTAAAGACGATTTTATATTGTGTTGATTTCATTAAACTTGTCAACGAAGTTGTACGATTTGCTCTGCTAAATGTCCGCGAGGCGAATGATATTTTTCGACGTGGAAGAATCGGATAGCGATGTTGACGAACGATACGAGAGGGTGCATACATCTCTATGAACAGATTTATCGAACACGTGTGGGTGCCTGTCGCATGGATAGTCCATACAATGCGGCACTTGAACATTGCGGTTATTCTTCTGAAGTCAAACCTTGATGTATTGCTAGAGACAATAAAATTGTTTTATAAAAAAGTAAAAAGGAGAATAAAACAAGAAAGTAAATAAAATTTTATTAGGATATATACGACACAATAGTTTTAACAGATTTATATCGTTATACCATTTAATAAAGTATAGATATGATATATTAATGCGAGATTATATTGATGTGTATATTATTAATCGTATCGATTAATAATATCGCATCTGAATGACCGTCGAATCGGTTCACTCGACGTGCCATCATTCTTTTCAACCCCAGCCAGTCAGGGGTTAACTTGAAATCCCTTTTTGTAACGCGATTGCTCCAGGGGTGCGAATGCACGCAATCGTAGTTGCAAACAGGGCGATCAGGTTATTCACCGATGCGCCAGGATAAAATAACATACGAGATACACGCTTACAAAAAAAACCTTTGTTATTAATAAAGCATAGAATTGCAGGTATTTTTATAGTGCAAAAGTTAACTTATTATCTCATAATTTTTTAAAAAATTGTTTAATATTAATACAGTTTTAAAGTATAAATTAGCAACTATAAAAAGTTTCTTTTGTAAAACTGCTCTTTATATTTAAAAACTGCTCTTGTTATTTAATTTATTACTAATATCATGAATGGACGAATTAATAATTCATACTGATTTAATTCTCTTAAATAATACGATTTAAACTGTTTGAACGTGCTATTATAAATTATCGATAAAATTAGGAAACAGTATTAATAATATTTTCATTATATTAATAGTTTAAGAAATTCAAAAGTTATATTATTCGAAGTAATATGATTATTATTTCGTTTTTTTAAAATTCGACAAATCGGAAGTAACCTTACTCTCATCGAAAGTTTCACAATGTAAGAATGTTTTCGAAGAACTTTCGCACAATTTCAGAGCTTCCAAGAGCTCTTCTCAACTTGATTAAGAAAAAATTGTTGTCTTGGACAAAAGAATAGTAAAGGATACTTTAGTGTTCTGACTAGAACGATACGCAGGAAGGAAGGCGTTGCGTCCGATGTTCCTGCAGGAATCGATAGACGCGCAAGCGCTTCTCGTGCCAGGAATCAAGAGAACCAGGAAGAGAGAGAGAGAG
>NW_012130143.1:109884-121239 GCF_000143395.1 Atta cephalotes
GAGAGAGAGAGAGAAGCAGTGAGGTCCTCGGCACCGTCCTCTATGCGGCGGAGGGAATCGAGAGGGTGAGTGGGACGTGGACCGACCAGCCTTCACGTTGAATCCCTCGCGGATCAGCATCCAGTGCTCGTATCACAACGACAGCCGCGATACCGCGTCCGTCCGCGTGTTTTCAGCCGTCCATTCCCTTCAGCCCGTGCGTTGCGATCTAATTAATCTTACAGCAGCAACTGCATGCAGTAATAGTAGTGGCTGACAATGTATAGCTTAAATTGTAGCTCGAAGACGGTTTTTTCACAGAATTCTCATTAATTTATTTAGAGGAATAATACTTCTTGTAATTCGATTCAGACATCTAGATATTTTTATGCAGCGGAGAAAATCTGTTATAAACAGATACACGAAAGCGATAAAATCGTAGTGAGAAAAATAATGTCGCTATTACAAAATTAAAAAAATAATTAGACACTTGAATCAGTTCCTTTTTTTTTTAAAGAAAAAAATCGCAAACAGTGCGGTGTTATTGTCTTTAATTTCTTGATAGTTTAGGTAATTCATTATAATAATACCGTTATCTTATTACGCTTGGAAACGTCAAACTGATTTAAAGTGCTGAAAGAGAATTACGTGATGGATCGTTTGGCGTCTCGATTCGTCTAAAATCAAAATGTATCCAATAGTAATAATAAACGAAGCCGTCCACGTGTGTGGCATCGATGAAACCGCGCGAGATGGGAGTCAAGTGATCTTTCGCGAAGTTTGAGGAAATAATCGCGCTTCTGTCACTTGCCAAATGGACAGGTTATTTCGATGGAAGAGTCACAAGGCGCAGGACGATGTGAGTACACACGGAAACATACGACCTACTCATGTCTCACGGCATTTACATTTGACTATGCAAACCGTGTGCGGCAATAAAAATCCCAAAGGAGTCTGGCTGAAGTTTTACGATGTCCCATTCTCACCTATTCCTGTTGAATAATATCTACTGCGATAAACTGAAGAATCAATGCTTAAAAATAATATTTAAAGTATTCGAAAAATATCTTAATCTCTTCCATGTGATTTTCTTTTGTGTTCTTTGTGGAATTTTTTGTTATTTAGTGAAATTTTTAAATTATATTGTACATTGTTAATCTTTTTTCACTTTTTACGATAATTATAACGCTACAATGCTATGTGCATTTCATATAACATTTTTATATCAGAAAACTGTAATTTTACTGCTATAATACATTTAAAAGATACATACATTATAATACATTTAAAAGATAAAAAAAGTAATTTGAACTTCCGAACAAATATAAAAGTGAAAAAGGCTAATGGGAATTGACACAGTAATTAGTATATGCAAATTTCATTAAATAAATATAATTCTTATTAAAAAATTTCACAACATTAAGCGAATACAGTTATATATTTTGGCTCGTGCTTTTAATTATCTTCAATAACGAATGAAACCAATATATTGTCAATCTGCTATTATTCTGTACTGAAAAAAAAGATTGGTTGCTGCAACAATTTAGGTAAAATATGGCATTTTTATATGGCTGCAGTAATCAGTTTTTGGTTGTAACAGCAAATTTTTAGTTGCGTTAGCCTATCTGCAATGTCAATATATGATTTCGATAGGCTAACTAAAAATTTGCTGTTACAACCAAAAACTGATTACTGCAATCATATAAAAATGCCATATTTTACTATCTAAATTATTACAGCAACCAATCTTTTCTTTCAGTGTATCTTTTATAATAACAGAATTAACACTGCATTCATTTCCTTCGCTAATGAATGACCAAAGAGTGAGCCAAATTATTCAATTATAGTGTCCGCTTAATGCTATAATTATTCATTAAGAATTATATTCATTTAATGAAATTTGCGCATTTATTACCTTCCATTGCTGTTATTAGTTCTTTTCACTTTTATATTTGAATGATACATTTATATTCATAAAATTTTATCTACGTCGGAAGAAGATTGGATTAAAGGTCGATGAAAGATTAAAATAAGAAGATAAAATGTTCCATTTAAATACTACCGAGCTCTTGTATGGAGCTTGGGGTTTAATGCAAGCACGCTGATAGTACAAAATACGTGAATACGCATGAAACGAAACACGGACGTAACGTTCGCGTCCGCGGGTTTCGCGTTACAGGAAGAGCCGGCATTATCCGTGCGGATCTAATTGTTGCGTCGGTTGGCCGAATGATAGTTAACGGGTCGTTCACCACACCCACACCGAGCTCATCGCCGATATAGTATGAATATCAGATAGGAAGTATTCAGCGAACACAGGCGGTACATGAATACAATTAAAAGTTTGACAGCTCGAAAAAGATTACGGTGAAGATGATAGCAATATAATTTTCTTAAGAAAAAACTCATCAAAAAATTGGTATATAATAAGTAAATATTTTTTTTGTGATTATTTTTTTTGTGATAATTGTCTCTCATAAAGAAAGCTTTATGAAATTTATATTATATATTAGAATATATCAATAACAAACAACTGATTAATAATTCCGGGAAAATTTTCCCGGAAACTCTCTCACCTTTTCCCTCCTCTCTCTTTCTCTTTCTATTAATATATCTCGCTAAATATTTATAAATTACGTCAAATACAATGCCGTTGCAAAATACCGTAGTTGATGTATAGCACTGCGCTTGTAATTTGTAATAATATAATATAATGAAAATCTCTGTGGTTGCACATTAAAACAAATATTCAGCGCAATGCATTAACACATATATATATATACATACACAAACACACGAAACTTCAGGGATATCTATACCTAAACGAACTCTCGGATTGCTAACTATAATTTCGCAACGCTCAGAGAACAATGCGTACTTGTGCATTCATGCTTCTATCGTCGCTGTTTATAAATCTTTCTAGACAATTTACGACGCGCCAGTTTCCTTTTGACAAGGTAGTCGTGCGGTCTATTTACATTGTATCGAGCTACCTAGTTCGCGCATTAAACTTCAGTGACCCAGTAATGACCACCAGGTCGTTCACCATAACCCGTACCTCTCTAAGATTATCGATGCATGCTAGTCAGGTTGCCTATCTAAAAGCACGCGCGCGCGCGCGCGCGCATGATTATAGAAGGTACATTATCCGTTGGCGCTATCCTCAGAAGCTGAGGAGCACAACGCTCTTCTCCTCTCGTCGCTGGTATGATTTTATCGCGCAAAATATAAGCAGAGGCTGCTAATCAATTTCGTATCACCGACTTAACGATAATACAAAGGCTGCTTATTTTTATTTTTGCGGAAGTTGCTGTTAAAAATAAAATTTCTGCCTCTAATAAGAGTCACTCCTAATAATAAAAGTATAAGAAGATTATAAGATCTAAAGTAGAACATTTTTTTGTGACATTATTTTGAAAATAAACACTGTTCTTTTATTATTAAAACAACGAAATATTTTTAATAGATGCTTAAATCAAAATTGTCAAAAAGATGTATAATCAATCAAAAGATGTATAATATAATCAATTTAATTAATTTTTTAAAATCATTTTTTAGAAAATTCATTGCAAAAAGATTATAGTGAAATCATTAACAATTTATGTTGCCAGTTTTTTAAAATTTAATTAACACGATTGATGAGGACTAATTTTGAAGTAGATTACGTTACAGAATCACTTTTTTTTCTCGATTAATATTTTGGTAATCTATAATCGGAATGTCACGGATATATTTTTCATTGAAAAATGTTCTCTGTAATGTTTGATATTGATACAAAATGGATTGCGAGTATTTTTTTTCACAATTAATGGAACTCAACTATTTTATTTTATTTTATAAGAGAACAGAAAAAGTCGCACGTGCCGCAAAGCCTCTTTGTGAGTGCAAGTGACTTAATGCTTTCGACTGTACAAATCTCATCCGCAATCGAGGATTGGAAACGTAAAAGGATTTCCAACGGATTACGGATTGAGGTGGATTTCTAAGACGAGAAAGGTCGAAGAAATACCAGGGTTATTTTCTGGCGTGGATTCGATTTGAATATCATCTTTTCCCGCTACGCCATGACACCACATTTTTCGTGACTGGTAACTCAGACATTCAAGAATATATTCACGTGGTGCTACATTTATGAATTGCATACGTTATTATTACATTTATGAATTTATACATTAAAGGATATCAAAATCTGTTAACTCCTTCTTTCTCAAAATTGATTGTAATAAAAGAGGAGATATATTTTTCTAAAAGTTTTCTTATGTACTTACGATTTACTAAAATCGATAAAATTATTGTAATATTATTGTTTCAATGATAATTTATTGTTCAATATTTGTGCAGTCTTAATAAAATCTTAATAGACAAACTGAGACTAGAAATGAAACTTTTAATCTTCTTCATCAACTAGTCTCTTTAAAAGGGCAGAAGAGCAGTCATTGCCCTTATTTGCTTAACACGTTGTGGCAACACACATTCCTCGATGCAATGGGAAAGCTAATGGTATTTGCTATCTTTCGTGTTGCAGGGTCTTGACAATGTGAGCTCGGCAACTCTCAGGCCCTTTAACTCGGACATCAACACACCGAGGATCGACAGCTACAGGTTCTCCATGGCGAATCTCGAAGGTAAGTTCGCGTACCATTCGCTCGGGTTTATTGATCCCGCTTTCTGGAAAAGTCACTCGATCTGTCGGCGATCTCCACACGTGCCAGATTCGAAATGAATTTCCGAGTGTGTGGGGCGAAAGTCGCTTTGAACGACGTGTGTCGACCATTCGAGCTGTCCAACCTGATGACTTCTCTCCAATTTTTCGTCGTTTTTTTTCTCTCTACGCTTCATTTTCTTCGCTCCGTCAAGTAGAAATGATGAAAGCTCATTGACGTTCCCTCTCAATCGATTGGCAGCTCCTTTCGCTCCCATCTCGTCGTCCTGGATATTTCCGCGTGTTCTAGTTATTTTATCATTTGTTTCTTCTCGATTTCGCGAAGGAAGCGTTCGTCTCCCGTGGTGCGTGAATTTTTCAGACGCTTCCTGGCTCTCTCTTCTGCGCGGCCCCTACGCGGATTTCGCTCCGAGGAGACATTAATCGTGCGACAAAGATCGATCGGCGAAATGGCTAACGAGACGCGATACATATCTTCCTGTCGTAAAAATTTATCTCGGCCATTTATTTTCGGTTTAGGCTACCTATACTGATTCGCCTTTGCGGCCTCTTGATCGATTGATTGCTACTTTCTGAAGCGGTATGAAATTAATTAAATAAAGCGGTCGACTTTGATCGTTCGTGTAATCCAATATGTTCCTTTCTAATTCCGATAATAACACTCACTTAATTACTTGTTTGGAAAATCGTTTGAGTTTACACGAACTGTATTTTTCCTAATATCTTTTATATCGCGTATTATATCGCGATATTAAAAAAAAGTGTAAAAGATATATGTACGAGTATATATGTACTTTTATTTGATTTTTATTTTAGATATATTTATGAATATTCTTTTCTTTTGCGTCTCGTAGTATTCTACGAATATTACCCTCTCATTATACACGCCGTTGCAGTCACGATTCTCCCTCTCGATTTCTGTTCTCATACCTCACCCACGCGTGCACGTACAAGTACAACTGCGCGAAACGCGATTATAAGCGGAGGAACAGGCGGACTCGCGCCGGAAGATTCTCGAAAGGCTGTGCGTGCATAGCCACAAAGATCTTTCTTCATCTCTCTGTCGTTGCTGCTGCCTGCAAGCTCTCAACTTGCTCGATGCAGAACCTGGGGGCGGACAATCGATACGATGATATATTGTTGTTGCACGATGCAAAGATCAAGAGTTATATATAATGCGGCGGATTTATCGCAGAGATGGGATTATTATTTTTGCCTCCTCGTTTAATGATTCATCTGGGAACCTTGGACCTCTAAGCGAGACACATACGGCCTTATTATTTCACACATCGCATTGCAGAGATCAGCTGTTCTCAGCTTTAAAAATCTAGGAATTTTAATGTTATGTTTGGTACTATTATATATCTAGATTATTAATACAATATAAAATTTAATTAACTTGTATATCTGTATTTCTCCGGATCAGTCATTTCGTAAAGATTTTTAAAATCTGCTGTAAAATAAAAACTTATTTTGTGTTAGTATAAAGTTATAAATATTAAAATGTATTTGCTGAAAAATATCTTGAATATGGATAGATAAAAATTGCAGTTTTACATTAAGATTTCAAAAGCATGCGAAACATTCTCGTTTCCTCCAGAAACATGCCTCTCAATTTGAGAACTACTGATCGTGCGATCGGTAGATCGGTAAAGCGCGATGAAACAAACTCCACCTTAAACCATCGGAATTTTCGTTACGGTATTTTCAGATCGTGATGCTCAGGTTTCGCGATGCGTGAAAAATCCCGAGACGTGCATTCAATTACGACCACGCGGCTTGCTGCACGTGGAATACTTAATCGATCATCTCCCGCATTAAAATAGCACGCCAGACGGGCGTCACTTCAATTCTCGCTGCGAAATTACAACATCTTTCCTATTTTCACGACTCGTTCGCTCTTCTGGTATTCTATAGATAAGGCATTGATGTATACATGACTCGTTATTAATATTTCAAGGTCTCTTCTATGTATATAAAATATTCGCGTTCGATTTCATTCAAATACTTTATATACTTTCCGAGAAAATCTATTTTATATAAAGTGTCCAAATCTAACGATAAATAATTTAAAGACAGATTTTTTGTAACATTTTAAGATGAAAAGTTTAATACGAAAATGTCGAGGCTATAATAGTTTTCAAATAGAAAGATTAAATTACGAATGATAGGACTGAATTTGTGCTGAATTTTGTTATTATTATATCAAAAGCATAAAATTCGAGAAATTCTTTACACTAACCATCTTGCCATTCCTGAGTGCGTGAGATTCTAGCCCTTATTTGCAAACTCTTCTCATTTGAAAACTATATCCATAGCCACGACATTGTGTTGTGTATGATTTCAGCTATTAGTTTATCTCTTATTGCATTGTTGTCTTATTTTGGTTTTGTTACTAGTAGGCTTTGTAACGCCTAACCATTTGCAAGCTACTATTGTCTATTGCATTTATGTTTATGTTAACTATAACCTGTATCATATTTTATGTCTATTACTCTGTTAACATGTAGTCTTTTGCAATAAACTAAATTAAATTAAATTAAATTTTTGTATTAGACTTTTCTTAAAATGTTACAAAGGACTATCTTTAAAATATTTATTGTCAGTTTTAGGACACCCTGTATATTAAACAACATTCTATCAATCCATAATGAATTGAACAGGTGTGTCATACAGATTTCAAATATGAGTCGCTCATATCGTCGCTGTTCTTTATGGTCTCCATCGCCGACAGAGCTTTCGCAAGCTCGAGATGGAGCTCTTCTGCTCCATCTTGCCATCGTTAAACCGATATTGCAAGCTTGTGCATCTTGAGTGAGCAATACCAAGTCTAGACAGTCGGGGATCCACCGGCAATATTCTCTCGCAAGAGTCATCCTCACGGTGAATCGACGCGAAGTCACGCGCGCGCGATAAAGCGTCCGTAAAGCGCAACATTACGATTACGGTAGCACCGTAGTGGCAAATCGAGGAAGACGATCGTAAAGCATCGTTGAAATCATAACGACCGTTCGTTCGTAATAGAAAATTGAAGGATCTATCGTAAAGTAATTGTCGTACAGTTGCACGGAAACTCTGTTAAATTAGCGTTGAAACAAATTTTCTCATCTTAAATCCGAGAGAATTTTTCTTTAAATTCGAGCTTAATTGGGAAGTTTCAGTGATGATTTCATTGGCGATGAATACGTCTATGCCATCCGACACCATCCGACTATATTAAATCGCTTTAATTCCAAGATGAAAATTTTTAATTCCGATTATTACGAAGATACGTGCATTTAGTTGGCACGAACGTCGTGACTATCGCTTCGCGAAGCTGCACGCGATAATCACGACGAAAAAGAACAACTACGTAACGTCGTTAAATTAGTAGTAATGCGTGCGTTAGTGTAATTGGATCTTAATCTATTTACGAGAGTAAATTTTGACCGTTGTTACAGAGAGAATATCAATAAGACGTCGGGCGCCGACCAGTGGTACGAATCGTCGACAAAGTGAACGACGCCGTATCGGGAAACGAGACGGGAATGTTTAATGCGTTGCGGCCATTCATGGTTCCTTTTCGCTGATTTTACCTCGGGTACAGTCCGTGGTTTTATTACTTGCGCACGTTTCAACGTTTCCTCTCTCGCATCGTATAAAACTGTGGTACATTTCTCAGCCACGCTATATGAACTGCTACCCATAGCAGTTCGTACTTTTTAACCCGTCTCTAAAAATTCAATTTGCAACGTTTATTAATATCTGGAAATGATTGTTTCGAAATTCGTTGCGAGATTTCACCGGTTTTTTTTTCATTGAATATCTGCTGCAGGCTTTAATTTGTATCTCTTTCGTTATTAATTAATTAATTGAATGAATATAGACGATATATTTCCCAGATTTTCGAACAATGCTCGGTAACTTGAATATAAACGCGACAAGTAATCTATTCTTGCGGAGACTTAATTATCCGTTAATTGCGCTAAGAGTAATTTATGCGGCTTGCTACGCGGAATATTTAATTATTTATGAGGCTGGCCGAGAGTATCAATGGTCACAATACGACGAACGTATCACCAAAAGAAAGAAAGAATGAAAATAGAGAAAAGTCAGAATAAAATAGGAATAGGAAACGGCTATTCTGAATTATGCAAAGATAATGAGATAGTAGTCCTTGATTGTGAGAGGTAAAATGTGTTGATTAAATTAGTTAATTAATTAATTCATAAAAATCTCTTGTTCATCGCTACGTTTTTCTACCCTATCTTTTTATGTATTATACGTATTGTCATCATAAAATATTTTATAATTATGTCCGGTATTATGTCTACCGAATACCGATAATAAAATTAATAAAGCAGTGGATTTTAATTCAACTCTCTTTCTTTTTTAAGAATGTAAAGGAGTGAGCTTCCTTGCAATTTTCTTCGTCGTCTATGGCTCGGCATCTGAAATTCATGCTGAAATTATACATCTCTAATAAGCAGCTTCACCTACAAGCTAACCATTTTGTTCCCTCGATTATTCCTCGAAGATTCACGATTCTGTCTCGATGCTCCGTAATTTTATGCGTCGTTTGCGATCGCCATTGAAACGTATTGCTGTTTTATCTCTCACAGCAGTCTCGGACATAACCGGATGTTATTTTAACGGTTCCTGCCGATTTGCAAGAATTCGTATATAGGATAAAAGCGTTTGTTGTCGTTAACGAGATCAATGTCGATGGTCGCATCAATCTTTCTTACTAGCTCATAAATCATCATATCAGACTGTCAAACGTCTCCTTTCATTCGAGCGTAGGGCAACGCGATAATAATTCTCGTCGATTAAACGTAATATTGCCAGAGATGTTTGAAGAAATCAATTTTTAAATATAATTCTTTTTATTGTTTGCTATTTCTTTATAGAATTTTTATATACACTTCATTTATAATATAAAAAATTAATATTGTTATAAATTTTAATGAAGATTTTAATGAGGATAAGTATTATATATCTATTAATGAATTTAACACAAATGATTCGATAATTTTGTGTAAATACAATTCTAAAATTAAATAAATTTTATACTTCTTGTTTTGAGCGATGATAACATATCCTAAAATTATTTATACAAAAGCATTTCTTACGCCAGTAAAAAATATATGTGATTAGAAAATATATTGATATATAATGAGAAGCGCACACACATATAAACAAATTACAAATAATTTCATAAGATCCAGAGCGGATATTATGAAAATTATGGGCGAGTAAGAGAATGTCATTGCCTCGTTTGACATTTCTACTAATGTCCCCATTTAATGTCATTTCTCTTTAAGCCACCCCCGCATCATCCGCTTCCTTATGCAGCTCACTGAATATTCACCGAGACTTCTCGTCTTTTCTCCTTCCCTTTCTTTCCTTCTCGTTTCCTTTGTGTGACGCCTTGATTACTTCACCGTGCTACTTCTTCCGCTATTCTCGTTGAGAGACATTTAAGTATCCGTAGATATCACCTGAATCTTGTCTTAAGAATGTGTTAATTCGGTGTAATACTCAGAACGAAGATTTATATTTAGAAATATGAACGGTTTACTTTTAATTAAAGATCAACTAAGAAATAGAAAGAACGGAATTATTCACAATTATTCATGTGAGACTTGATTTAGGATTCAAGAGAAAAAAGAAAAAAGAAGATTTGCCTCTTTGCCTCTTAGTATTCTTTCTTTTTTAAGCTATAAAACAATTTCGTGAATTGAGAATATACTGATATAATAATAAATATCATTTATATCAATAATATATAGATTATGTCAAATCAAGTGAAATGCTCAAATAAGATTTTATAGAACAATGAATTCAAAAAGAATTACTTAGTTCCGAATATACCAAAACTTGAAGAAAATTATCGCCTGCTATTGCTTTCGTAATTCATAAACTTGGCTCACACACAGTATGTAGTTTTCTCCTCTTATAAATTCTCAATGAAAAAGCAGTACCTCTTTCACCATTTCTTATCTAATCCGACGTTAGTTACGCTTGTCAAAATTTTATTAAGCGAGAAAATGCAGTCTCACCGGCGTCGATTTCTTCGGGACTGCGAATGTTACGACGGTGAATGTTTCGTCTCCTCCATTCGAAATCTACATTTGATGCCCTTCATTTGAGTCTCACTGTAGCTCAAGTTGTCACGATGGCTTCTCCTCGAATGCTCGTTGAATTCACTCTCCGTTTCGGTGCCGTGTATTTGCCGCATTCACAGTAATGGGAAGGATTCCCTTTCAACGTTTTACTGTATAAGGAATTGTCTCTTCTAATCCGAGAACGCCCTTTTGTTTGAGAATTGAGACAGACATTGGGGAAACAGCAAGACGACGTAACTTACGACAAACATTTATTCCAAAATATTAGGTATGGGAAAAAGTTCGTGGCGTTTTTCCCATTAGATGGCATTAAAAAAACGTCACGAACTTTTTCCCACCTAATACTTCGAGGACCGAGAATTATATTATGAAAATAATAAAATATATTCATGTTTTTTTATCTAATAATCTAATGTAAGAACAAAAAACGAAAATGCATTTTATATAGATATTTCTGTTTAATATCTCTACTACTTTCTTTTCATCGAGAGAGCAGAGTAATAATATATTATGAAAAATGCCTACAGTAGATTAGTTCACTATTGCGACAGACCAAACGACTGCCATTACAGCTTGCAGTTGCACGGTTGTGCATTTCTAATGATT
>NW_012130143.1:121259-167921 GCF_000143395.1 Atta cephalotes
CCGGCCCGGTCCCGGACCGGACGGACGACGACGCGTAGAGACGACGAGTTAGTAGTAGTATACATAGTATATATATATATATATATATATATATATATATATATATATATATTATGTTATATATATATATGTTATGTTATGTTATATATATATATATTTATGTTTATTCTGTTTCTCCTCTTATTAGTGATTCGATACACTCTGGTAACAATTTGTATAATAATTTGAGAATTCGTGATATTCTTATTGAAATTAAATCATTCATTTTATAGCAATTATTGACATTTTCAGTGTTATTTTATCTTTCCGTATGTATCGATATACTTAATCTTAAGTTTGCGTTTTAAGATTTTTAATTTTTCGTTATTATAAATAATAAAAAAATTAAAATTTGACAGTCTTTAATCCATAATATTAAATAAATTAATGGAAATTAATTAATAAACTCTAAGAAATTAATTAATAAGTTAAGTGAGATAAGTTTTTGATTAAAGGATTTTTGACACCTATTAATATTTTTTTTAATAATATTGTAAGCAACTATGGGTTAAAGATGCAAATGGTTCCATTACCATAATTCTTTCATGTTTAACTGACGATTTCGGCGCATCCATGTGTGTTCCGACAAAACTTGACACGCAACGAAGGGTGCATCTGTCGAATCGAAGCCAAGGCACGTCATGAAGGGCGAGGTTCATTAGTTAATTAAACAAAGCTCGTTTGGACACGCGATCGTAGTTCGACCTTGAGTTCCCTCTCTTTATCTTTCCTTTTATTATTTTTTTTCAGGGTTGGCGAAGACTAATGTTTTTTTTAAGAATAAAAACATCGCATTTCTTTTTAAAGCTTGTTGTTAATGCTTGAAACATGCTTTAAACAATATTATAAAATACGTATTTAAAATTTATTAAGAACATAGACATTAAACATGCTTTAAAATATGTTTAAATATGATTTTTACCAATCTTGTTTTTTTATATCTTTCATTTTTTTTATTCCTCTTTGTATCGCAGAAATTTTTGTTCCTCTTTCAAACACAGAAATATTGTCGTTTTCTGATATTCGTTCTGCTAATTTTAAGTGACAAAATAAAAACAAAAATCAAACTTGGAATGAAATTGAACTTAAAAAAAGACTCATAAAACTGCATGAAGTGTTTTGTGATCAGTCATGTCAGATTTGCAAATGGAAATGCAATGTATATATTTTTATAATTTTATTTTGTTTATGCAATGTGCAATAAAGTTGCATTAAAGGCTAATACAGATAAATAGATAATGTGGAATCCACGGGACAAATGGGATTGCTTTTATAGAGTCACAAACATTTCTAGCAAAACGCTATTGAACCATCATCGACATTGGCGGAAATCAATCTGCCCATCGGCATGAGGTCGAGTAAATTGCTGCGGTAATTACGACACGCGAGGTCCATTGCGAGTGTCGTCCGTTTCGTGCAACGTATCAACTGCCAATTAGGAGTAAACGGGAATCTCACCTCAGGCGTTTTACAAAAAAAAAAAAAAAATACAAAGTCTACCAGTTTAGTTGCGAAAAATTCATTAGAATATTGAAATTAATTTTTAAAATATCACATGCACGCATCGTTACATTAATTAATACATATTAAATATTACCTAGTCTTTTCGCAATTCGTTTCAGCGAAATCAATGCATGTAGACTGTAAATTGCAAGGTACAAAATTTCCTACGGTAGTTTCCTTGCGGAATCTTTCCACGAATCTTTCCATTGTGTTTTCTACTGGACATCGGGGGAATAATTCGCTGCGAATAGCGGTTACTCGCGCGCTATCTTGTAGAAAGTGCGAGGTTTACCAAGTGCGTAAATATGTATTAGCCATAGGCGAGTGCGTGCATCGACGTCCGGCACTTTTCCGATTTCACGCCGCGTGGAAAACAGCCTGAGCGGAAAACGAACCGGTGCAGTGCGCGCGTAGTTAATCGCTTTTATCCGTCATCTTGTTCGGACGACGCGACGACCGGTTTCCAGCTACCATCGGAATCGGGTTAAATGCGAGGCAACTGCGAACGTAGCGTCGCATCACGTCGATCGAACTCTTTGCCAATAAAAGATATACGCAAGGATTACCCTCCTGCACTTTCATTAACACTCGCACTTACCGCAATTCCTAACGTATATGTGCAAGTGTTAAATCGATTCTACTTTTTCTTCGCAGTCCAGAAAACTCGATCAAGCCCTATCGAGGCGATCGATTAATTCGTGTCTGATGCGCCGGATAATTAATTTAGTAATTACGCCTGTTTAATTGCAAAGAAGGAGGCGCTCGAAAGTATCTGATTTTGATAAATTTCGAATGTGTTGCAAAGTGATTAAATGATGAAGGACTCGCGTACTTTTTTTTTCTTTGCAGCTTTGCGATTGCAAAAGTCTTTTGAAACTGGTTGCAATTAAATTTTTATGAGAGAATGAAACTTTGTTTGAAAGTTTGGAATTAATAATTTAAAATTTCTAAAAGCAGAGATATCTCTCCCAATGCGTTATCGCAAAGATCGCAATGAGATGAAAGCATGCTATGAAAGTAAGTTGCGCAATGGTTGCAGTAGCTACAGTGCAATTGATTACAAGCAAAAAGTTACTGCACACAACATATTCAACAAATGTAAAATCACTATTACAAAAAGTTACTGCACCTTAGTACATTTAAATGTAAGGTTTTTTTCTAATCGTTGAGAAACTACAACAATTTCTTGCTTGCTAATATAAATTTAAATATAAAATTATGAGAAATTTTCAGTCGAGAATATTTATTGAATTTTATGGAAATATTCTCAGGAGTGCGAACGTTTATTAATTATTACGTTCGGCAGAATACATTTTAATTAATAATCTACAGTTCGAAAGAGCTGAAATATACGTATATGCATTTTCCACGAGATGCCGAATGTGTTTATTGGAAAACAGGATATCACGCATTTAATTAAAAAGTACTGAAACAAAATGCCGTTACCTAACTTAAATTATAAATAATTCATCGAATAAATGATCTAATATTTGACGTTTCTTTTGCGAAGAAACGAAGTGCTTTGTTTCTTTTTTATCAAAGGTTTTCTTGCTTAAATCCATTGAAGTATTATTTTAACACTTTAATGTGTATGTTTAAAAATGTACAAATGCATAGTCCAAAGAATTATAAATGGAACGTACAATTTTATCTCGGAAAAGTACACAACATAAAGATTAATTTATAATTAATACGTCGAATGGAACCTACCGATCATATTACATCACAGGCGGGTCAAAAGAGTCAAGTATGATTTATATAGTATATTAAGCTGGCATTTACAAGCTTATCGGAGCTAGAGAGGCGTTTGCGAAAATAGCGCGAAAATATTTGCAGCCGAAGAAGCGGCGCGCTGCGCTGTGTCGACTCGGTTGATTTATGCAGCTCGATTAATCTAGGTTACTGCGTTATCGAGCGCGTTTGCGTATTCACATAATCGACAGGGTGAACGAACCTTCCTTCCTTCCTCATTCGCGATCGCGATCGGGGAAAGTACAAAAAGTTCATCCGCGCGAAATTCGTTCGCGGAAATAAAAAGCCAAGTCGATTGCTGCGAAACGTTCGTTCTGCTCGATTAATTGCGACGTTAGATCACCCGATTGCACCCGGCAGCTGTTGTTTTGTGCAAATTAGAATTTTCGGACGCTTAAAATGAATGCTAAAAGAGCGAAACTGAGATTGTCCAGAAGAATTGAAATGAAGCATATTTGTAAAAATTATACAAAGCGACAATAGTTGCGTTCAATAGAGAAAGCAACTGTTGTAAAATTCTTTAACATGATTTATACATTTAGATCCAATGGGAATTCAAATGGCAAAGCTAATTATCTATTTTTAAAAATTTTACAATAGTTGCCTTCTCTGCTGAACTCTATTGGAACCCTTCGATATTTCAACCGCTCATTAAAGCTTTGTGATATCTACGATACTAGAAATCTAAGATCTCAAATAGAGAAAGAAAGAATTGACCAATCGCATTGATCATGTAATCGAATTGTTCAAATGTGATTTGTTATCTCTTTTTGTCCGAGGTTTCGCAACGATTTCTAGCATCGTGGACACAAAGCTTGAAGAGCTAAGTAGTAATTTAATGTGATTGGTTGGATCTAAAGGCAAAAATCAATTACATTCGACTGCTACTTAGTCACTCAGCGATTGTAGTATTGAATGCACCTATTATTATATCACAGCCTGGAACTTGCGAGCGGGGCTCGAAATTACGATGTAGTTTTAACAAAGCTAGACAGATAATACGATAATATAATAAAAACGACAAAATGGACTATTAAACGAATAACTGAAGTATTGTAAGATAGATATTCAGTATCTTTCGTATTTAATTTCCCTTGCAGAATACAATACTAACGCGATTATATTTGTGTTGATAACTATATAGACATTAAGTCATTAGTTTCCTTGGTCCTGACAGATATGGTCTCCCTCATCTCAACGACACGAGCGAATCGGTGGAGTGAACGCCTTGATGCATTCTCGCCGCGATGTCGCGTCTTTACCATTTATCAAATCGTCACTCCGGCGCCTAGACTTTAATCAATACGAACTCTCTGGTCCATGTACTGTGATATCGCGTCAGGCTCAATACTCGATTTGTGCTCAAACAATGTGTTGTAATCAAAGCTCGGCCATTACTATGATCCAATCTGTGCAATACAATTATTACACATACCGTTATGTTTCAAGAATACCTATATTTTGAGAAGAATTATTTGATGTATTAATTTTACGTGTGTGCATTGTGTAACGTTGTAATATTATTATATAAGATCATGTTATTACCTCAAGGAATACATCGCGTTATTTACGGCGTTCATAAAAGCTTGCGTAAGTCAATGGCGCGTTCAACCCTTTCGCACGCATAATCGTGCACGTACGCACCTACCGCGCGACATAAATGCGATACTTAAAGTGCAAGTGTTTAATTAAAGCGAGTAAGCGTTGGTGGTCGTTGCACTGATGGCAAAATTCGCCCGCAAATAATAATGAAACTAATGAAGCAGGATAACGTTAAATATTTTTAAGGAGGATGAAGTTTTATTATATATTGGAAGTATTTAAAAAACATTTATTAAATTATTCACACATTTTTATAAATTTAGTAAAGATATTTAAGCACTCTGTTCCTGATGAGTCATCCCGTACTATCTGCAGGATCTCTGCTATCAAAGAGATATCTCGAATTCCATGAAGTTTTCGCAGAGGTTCTCATACTTGATATATCGACAATTTTTTATCATATGAAATAACCAATATAAAAGGCGATTATCGTTGCATGTATTCGAGAAGATTAAAAATCGTAACCTAGCACGTCCTCGATTAAATCGACGAAAACATTTTCAACGACAAAACGCCATTTCAAAGGGAGGCTTTATTTATAGTCAATAGAAGTTTGCGTAAGTCAACCGGTGCACTCTCCACCCTTTTTAACGTGCGTAAAACACGCACGCCACACAAAGAAACACGAGGCATCCACACGCAGGCGCGACGAGCGTCCGCGTGGAAAACTCGCAGCGAGAGGCAAGTATATTCACCTTAAGGCCTTTAGTCTAGTGCCGTCGCACGCGACGTGCACATCGTATTCACTGTGTGGCTCGTATCCCTTCGACGATAGTGTATTATTGTGGATCTGCTCGATCGGAGACTCGGGATTAACCCCACCTTCGGGGGGGGGGGGGGTCGAAACTATCGTGCGCTTTGCATTTTTCCTGTAATTACGTCGCGTAATTTACTTATCACAGATATAAATTACATAAATTATTTTATTCTGGACTTTTCTCGCAAAAATAAATATAGTCAATGATATGAGAACTACTTGTATTTTGTACGAGATTTTTTTTAATTTTTACTCGGTGAGATGAAAATTGTATGTCAGAGGGTTAATTAATTTTGATTAAAAATTGTTTGTAATCATAATTTCAATATAGATAAAGCAGCAAAACTTAATATTGATTAAGTTTCAATTAATTATGGCGCGAATATATTTATCCTCTGAAAATCCGCGTCCACCTGACTTTCTCGTCGCGATGTAACTTATTCACTTTCAATGCTTGGTATTTTATTCAAGAATTACTCGCATAGTGGGAAAATGATTAAAAATGACGTCTTTTATAATCGTTCTTGAATAATCGACATTAAAAAAATAATAGATATTTCAATGTAGTTACAAAAATTTGCGTCGATCTCAAATTGTCTCCGATTGTGATAATTTGGTATCTCGGTTTCTCAGTTAAATGGAAAAGTGATTATGCAAAACACGGACGTTGTGATCGCTCGTGGCGATGATTGGGTGACGATGCTCTTTCACTCTGATGAGAGACTCATTGGAGTACGATGCTAATTGGCGATCGGAAGGAAAACGAGATTGTACTCGAGAGAATCAACGCCTCGTTTGGCAGGGTGGAAGATGCTCGGGCATTTTGGTAGCAACGAGAGCATATTGGGCTACCTCACAGTCAAAGGTACAGATAAAATTTTTTCTTCGAAATTACAGCAATAATAAAATCTTGAAACAAATGAAAAAAATATTAATAATAATTGACTTGTAACAGATTCTTGGAATTCTTACCAAAAATGCGATATATTATCGCATATCGAATATCGAAATAAGCAAAGAATTTAATGATAATTTTAGTAATGATATAATTAGTAAAATTATATATAACGATTCTTTTGTCGCATTAGCTGCAATGTCGATAAGACTCTACATCAGTTGTCTTAATTATAATGATAAGAGTTAAACTAAATTGAATTAAATTTGAACAATTTATGTGCCCGCATTATCAGTTTCATTTATATAAAGGGTAATTGAATATTAGCTTGAATATTAACACGGTAAAAATTTATTATGATCCTGTATAAGCAGTAAGAATTGATGCAGATCGAAGGAAAGCTTTCTGACAACGTGCCATGACAATGTGCTCGACTAAATTTACAGCAATTTAGCGCCCGTGTGACGAGAATTCGTAAATTAGCGGCGAGTCGAGACACTTACGCATTCTATGTGGTACAATTTATTTCGACTTAGAAAGTCAGTGGAAAGCTGCTTTTTAGAACAATTCTTGTTACAGAAGATAGATTTAATCAAAACGATTATTATTTTACTTTACTTCCGTTTATATTTATCTTTATAACTGTTGACATTTACACATAATCGAAATGTTTGAATATAAATTTTACATGAATTTTAAATTTTTTTAATGAAATTATTCATTTTTTTAAAACGAACATCTCGACAATGCAATGTTGGAACGTAACGCTTAGAATCACCATATAATCCTTTAATTCTTAATAATAGAACCCAGCTAAAACTTTCATTACTTTTATTACTTTTTCCGTAGTGATATATAATCTCTTCGTGATTAAATTAAAATCTAGGCCATTTTAAATTAAAAATACATTTTTCATAATTGTAAGCATTTAATCTCTTTTTTCGCAGGCTTATATAATGAAGGTGCAGTCTAAAAGGTGCAGTTTGTATGAAAGCTCTCGGGATTAATAGTTAACTTAGTTAGTTTTTATAACTTTGAAATATTAATTTATTCTGTCTTCCATAAATTTTTTTGCAAAGACTTTTTAGAATTACATTAAACTCATACAGATGATAGATTATTAATAACTATATAATTCTCTTTTATTACGTATTATTTATTCGTCTTTCTGCACGGAATATGTATTAGTATAAGGTAAATCTGACAGATATGACCATTCCCGTGTTTACCCAGCATTTATCTTTTTCCGACGACCCCTTCTGATAATGGCTATGAGACTTGCCGTAAAAGCTGGCATTGTGCCTTTCCCCAATCCTTTAGTTCCCATTTTTCTTTACCCTCGTATTATATCGTAGAAAAGGAGATCGATACACGTCTCCGAATGTATATTCTCTTTGTGCAAACTGCTACTACAAATATTTCCGTGTAAACAAACTTAAAAAAACGACAAGAGTTACATCTTATCGCCATGAAAACGATTACGGAGCATTTTAAGTAGCATGACAAAGTCCATGAACTAAGTTCAATGCTCTTTAAAAGAACAAAAATTTGCTTATGGAAGAAACATTATACAGTTTGAAATTTTTTTCATTTAACTTTCTCAATCTGTATAATTTGCATATTTTCATTCAATTTTTATTTAATAAGATAAGAAAAGCAAAAAGAGAGAAAATAATGAAAATGCTTGATGATGGATGTATAATTGAGAAAGAAATCGGAATTATTACTATCTATACTTTCTATACACGATATTTTATACACGAATGCAGCGTCACAAGTTGAGAATGTATTCTGCGATTATCTAGGACGGTTCGCCTTAGATGGTGAATCTTGGCAATTAAGCCAAGACTTAAATTTTCCTCAAGACGAACTTTACCTCTAGAGTTAAAACACAATTTCGCGCTCTTTACACTCCAGCAGATTACTTATAAAAAATTTGCATAATTCCTTTATTATCAATTCAAATTAGTCACTTCTTAACGGAAAGTTGGCTCCATTATTAAAGAAAAATGCATACTTTTTTGCACTTCAGCATTTTCTTCTTTTAAAATCTATTTTTTTTAAATTGTTAAATGCCAGATAAAAATTTTTCTTCCGGGTTTTATATGCTTTTCTTTTTTTTCCCATCGAGAACGATCGATGAGACGCTCGATGAAAGATAGTTAAAGAGCACTCGAGAAAGCCGTGACTCACATGTTCCCATCCATGTCGTCCTCCGAATGCGAATGACCGGTTAGGTTTATCCACATCGAGGTGTCTGCGCACCACGACAAAGTCATGCAGTGTACGCGTAATTTTGCCGTAACGGTAGTCACCGGGTGCAACTTGCGTTGTCGTGCCTGTGGAAAGTGCATTACACACACACACACACACACACACACACATACATACACCGGTTTCATTTTCATTCACCGCGCCTCGTAACTTGTTTTGAGGAACGCTGCACCGCGATGCGAATTCCCCACGTATACATATCATCTGCAATCTTATTAATTCTCCCAAGCCGACACGTTTACAGCTTGGTGTTACAATACAACGCGATTGCAACTTCACCGTCTTAATAAATATATGCGTCACGAATGCAAAAAGATACTATAGAAAGATTATCTGATATAACTTTAAGTGTGACAGCTACATACATCGTTTGCGTGTATTTAACGAAGATGCAAATCAAAACGGATTAAATTGATATTAATTTAAATCCATACGTCATTTTGAGGTAAGAAACTTCTTCTATATTCATGACAAACTTGCGTTTATGCAACGCAAATCAGCTGGAATTACATTCCGTTATTAATTCGAAGTTCCCTCGAAGGGAACTTCTTCATCGCGGACAACGCAGACCCCACCAAGCAACGCGTGAGAAATTCGAGGCGGACGACGAGCGCACAAATCTGCATGATAAACATTCGCGCGATTCCTCGGCTTCTCTTTCGCATTCGCAACGTCGACGTCGGCGATTTCGCGGTAACGTTGCGTCGCTCGTGACGATTCACGCGGCGATATCGTTCACATTCCACGGGGTGCACGTCATTCACCGAGGACTGCGGCGGTCAAGGAGTCGTGTTGTGAAAAGTTGCATACTAAATGGAATATATATAATCGTCTGTTTTCATTAAGACGCAATAGAATGTATGATTAAAGAGCAACAAGCATTACTGCCATTATTTGTTGATGTTTTTATATCAGGACTGAATGATTAAATAAGAAAAGCAAGAAATCAAATTGAAACATTGAAGTAGTACAACTTCTTATCTCGAGATATTAAATATAATATAAGTTGATTTATTACAACATAATATTATTTTATTTTATATTATCATGTTGTTATCTAAGGTCATCGAAGTTGCAATAATAATGTGTTCCTTATCATAATGATTTTTAAACATTTTATTTTTACGATCTATTACATAAATTTTCTTCGACCTCGGCTGATAAATGTTTTATAAAATTACAAGGAAATTCTGTGATATGCTTATAATTTTCTTGATGATGAGCCTGAGAAACTGTCAGCCTCACCATACCACCACTTTACGTTGATTATGAAAGTAATCTTGACACTAATTCGCACGTTATCAATTAATCACGTCGCGCCGTACTTTTTCGTAACGATCTGACACTCACTTGCGGTATCAGCGAAGCAAAAGAGAGGTGTTTTTAGTGTCCTCGCTCGCTCTTTTGCAACAAAGTGTCACGCCTACCGTGAATTGTACAAATTAATATTGCTACTCACATTCAGCGATTATGAAACATTCCGCGAAGTACGACTATATGCGCTTCGGTTTTAGTTGAAAATAATTCTTTCGATTGTATTATTCTTCCTTATTTATTTTCGAGTATTTTATGATTACATTTTGATGTTTACATAATTTTCTTACATTTAAATTGACTGAGTCTAATTATTTCCTTCGTGCACACTGATGTTATATCAATATTATTTTAATGGAAAATAACCTTGTAGAATTACAATAACAGTATTAATGAAATAAACTAAGTTTGATTAAAATAAGAACGTGATGTATTTATTTCATTAATATTGTTATTGAATTAACAGTATTATTTTCAATTAAAATTATACTGTTGATGTAATAAGTATATTTATTTTCAATTTATCGATAATTATTTCCACTACGAATTAATCGATGCTAATTAGCAGTTCTAAAAATAAAAATATATTTTCTGTAGATTTCAAATGATAAAATGTTATCACACACATGAGTGAGAAAAGCTTGGTAGAATTCTGGCGATATCATACCCATATGTACGTAATGCTGTACCAGCATATTCGCGTACGAGATACTCGGTTGAATTGTCAGACTGCTAATTTCGCTAATTGCTGCGACGAGCTCTGTGTATGCATGCTATCACATACTGATAGCGATACGTGTGCACGACATAAACGCGTATAACGATAGACAAAGTGCATTCGAATTTACGTTCATCATTTCCTGAGAAATCGTGGAAGCTTTGATTAATCGTAAAGAGATAATGCAGATTTAAGATGATGCCGAATAATAGAAAATAAAATATCTTAACGTTGTATTCTGTAGTTGTGTTCAATCTATATTTCTAAATACAAATTTAATGATACAATCTCAGAGTATATTGAAAAAATATATATATATATATATATACAAACGAAGACTAAAGAGTTTCGATGTTACAATATTTCAAAATAATAATAAGTATAAATTTTTAATTTGTAAATATATAGTTTTTTTATTTAAGAATTCAATGTTAAAAATCTGTGAAAATTTTATGTACTATTCTTTACTGTATTTATATAGAATGGCAATGTATCTTTAATCTTTTTTTAAATGTAAAATATGCAATGCGAATTTTTTTTATAGATTCCCAGGATGTCGACCTGGATGCGATCCTCGGTGAATTGTGCGCCTTGGAGCGACGTTGCGACGGAGACATCGCCGCTACTCCCGCATCAGATTCACAAAGACCAGGACGACCCACCAGCGCAAGGATCAACCCAGGCGACAACACTGATATCAAAAATGAAGGAGGTTCGTGCTTGAATACCAAAAAAATTTTCTAACTACATGTTAATCATATTGTGACAATTTTAATGATTTATTGATTAAATTATATGTAGCAATCTATTTTATATTATGAATTATTACATCATTTATAATTTTATAAATTATATCATTTGTAAGACATAAAGTTTAAAAATATTTTATTTTTATACATGTTCATGTTTGATCCTGTTATAGGTATGCGCACTGATAGTCCTGATAATGACAGTGCGTTCTCAGATACAGTGTCCATGTTGTCCAGCGAAAGTTCGGCGAGTAGTAGTGGTTCCGGTCACAAGCCACCTCAGACCGCCATGCACACAGCTCCTCAGCAGCAATCGCACCAGTTTGTCGGTGAGTCTTTAATTTATTTTGCGATCGATAACTTTAGAATGTTGATTGAGTTATCGTTTTAGTTGAGATCAATTTAAATACTAAATTTCGATTTCTTAAACTTTCATTTATTTCACATTATGCACATTTTATTTGATTAAACTATTTGAACGACAAGTATTCTATTTTTAACTTATGATATTACATACTCTAGCTTCAGTTTAGGACTGTTTCAAGGCTAATAAATAATTGGCGCGCAGTTTATTCGAACTGAAGATTGTAAATATTCATACAAAAATATTATTCAGTATCAAAACTCGCTTTGACCGAATATAGCTTTCTTCATTTATTTGCTCTAAATGTTGAGCATTTCCAGCCGATTTTCACTTAGTATTACTTATTCTATTTTTATTTGTATTTATATTTATACCAGTCTGTGCATCTCTTGAGTAATTTTGTTTGTAATTATCTCTTCAGATACAGCGAGTAAAGCGAAGGCAGAGAAAATCCGCCTGGCGCTGGAGAAGATGCGCGAGGCGAGCGTACAGAAGCTCTTCATCAAAGCGTTTACGCTGGACGGCAGCGGTAAAAGCCTCTTGGTCGACGAAGGGATGAGCGTCGCGCATGTGTGTAGGTTGCTCGCAGACAAAAACCATGTTCCAATGGATCCGAAGTGGGCCGTGGTCGAGCACTTGCCCGATCTCTTCATGGGTGAGTCTATTATCTTCTATTTGCCGACCGCTAATTGCTAGACTAATGACGCAACATTTCTTCTCCAACAGACAATATTTACATGCGACATTAATTTTTAATGCTGACATCCTCATTTTTAATCGATATTTCCTAGTGTTTAAAATGCTTTTTTTATATTTATGTAAAAGATACTATTAAGAAGAAATAATAGATATATTCTATATATAATATATTATAAAATTATCAACATAAAATTAAAGACGAAAGACGAAAATTATATACAAACTATATTATACATTTTTAAATGACATTCAGTTATTATATCTATAATAGTGAGAATAATATTTACTCTCTTCCTTTACATTAGAACTTTTTCTGAAAGGGATACATTGTAAGCTTCAGGAAATGATTTTATTGTACTATCGACTTGCAGTCTAACAATAAGATATTGTGTGTAATGAGATATTAATGAAACTTTCAGAGAGGGTTTACGAGGACCATGAATTATTGGTAGAAAATCTTCTACTGTGGACCAGGGATTCTAAAAACAAGTTACTTTTTGTCGAGAGACCGGATAAAACACAGCTATTTCTTACACCCGAACGATTCCTTCTCGGTCCCACAGATCGCGGTGGTGGCGAGTACGACGACCACTCGAGAAATATTCTATTAGAGGAATTCTTCTCAAGTAGCAACGTCGGCGTACCCGAGGTAAGCGAGACGTGTTTACGATCTCATTGCGTCTTGGCAACCGAACCGAACGACGGCAGCGAGTTCGTTGACATATATTCCACTTCTCCTCTGCATCGATTACCATTTGCTTCCAGGTCGAGGGTCCGCTGTACTTGAAATCGGACAGCAAGAAGGGTTGGAAGAGGTATCACTTTATTTTACGAGCCTCCGGTCTTTATTACTGGCCGAAGGAAAAGGCGCGCACCGCTCGAGATCTCGTCTGTCTGGCAACCTTTGATGTTAATCAGGTTCATATTTTTATATACTCTTTCGTATCAGCGATACATTACATAATACTGATCTCAAATATACTTTATTCTTATTTTAGATAATTTTTAAATCGCAAATATCGCGCATCTATTACATCTTTTTTATCTTATGAGATTATATGATCTTTTTCTTATTATTTATTAAAATCCGCATCCATCAATATCATGTGAATCGATTTTTATAAAGGATTCGCTAATTTAATTGTTAACCAGGTTTATTATGGCGTTGGTTGGCGAAAGAAATACAAAGCGCCTACCGATTTTTGCTTTGCCGTAAAGCATCCACGATTGCAACAGCCCAAATCCACCAAGTACATTAAATTCCTCTGCGCGGAAGATAATGCATCTTTGGAGCGATGGATGGTTGGCATCCGCGTGGCGAAGTATGGCAGGCAGCTAATGGAAAATTATCGGGCGCTCGTGGACGAGCTGGCGCAGGAGGATTTGGACTTACTGGCACATGCCAGATCGTGCTCGGTCAGTTCTATTGCTGTACCGCCAAATCAGACCCAGTATAATACGACAAATGACAACGCCAGACAGTTTGCGGAGAACGTAAGGCACAGCAATGAAACGACAGTTGCTACGACGAGGCAATACGACGGTCAAAGACAGAGTTATAATTCAGAACAACGGCAGAGCTATAACAACGACGGCAGGCTGAGCAGAGCAAGTAGCTCTAGCTCCAGTGGATGTTTATCTGATGGGGCACCGAGTAGCTGTGAGGTAAATACAATTAAACGCAATTTGATATTCGTATTAATAATAAATTCATTCAAAAATATTGTTATTACGTACTACTAATGCTGTTATAATCAAAATTATTTAACTGGATACAATTATTTAATTTTTGCATATTAATTGTTAGGTGGCCTTCGAATGCGGTGAATTTCCAACTGGTACGATAAAGCGGAAGCCGTCTATGAATCCAAAGTTGCCTCTCACATCAATTACGAGGCAATTGAAGGAGGTCGGCGAAACTGTTCGAGACGAGCCAGACTCCTGTCCAAGTCCGACAAGTTCGGGATCCGGTACGCTGACTAGAAGGCACAGTCGTCGACGAAGTGGCACTGACTCTGATGGGTCCGGAACATTGAAGAGACATCATAGATCTGGAAACGCGACACCGGTCAGCCCAGTACCTCCTGGCACGCCGGTGAGAGAGAGAGCGAGTCCTATGGGATACAGCAGATCGGAAAGTCAGGAATCGAAAACGCCGACGAGTCCGATACAAACGTGCATGGTAATTGATATTACTAAGGATCTTAATATGAACGATTTAATATTTGTTCGATACATAACGAATAAATTTGTATCCTACAGATGGATTCGATTACCTCGCTGCCACCGCCACCATCCCCGTCGAGAGTTGCAGAAGAAGTTGAGTCCGATAGCGAACCGCTTCCGCCACCACCTCCCGAAATGTTCCGATCGAATCTCTCGCTGGACTCCCTGCCACCGCCGCCAGCGCCCGGTGAACTTCCGGTTTGCAACACGCCAGAGCTCACGGGCTCCTCGTTGAGTCTCGCGTCTTTACCGCCACCGCCCAGTCCGCTCGTCGGCGAAACTGGAACGATACGTCGCGCTAGACCCAAACAGTCCACCCCCACGAACTCTGTCACTCCCGAGAGCACACCCACGCATAATCCTAACTCCAGGTCACAAACCAATCAAATGTACACAAATAATAGTATCGCGTTAAATAACTCAGTCCAGAATTACAATTCAAATGCGTCCCCGAATGTTCATGCGAATAACACCGCCAATTCCGTATCCTCTCCGCACAGTTCCTATCCAGGATCGACGGCAAGTACGCCGACCTATACCCCAAACTCGCCTAATTTCACATCGCCACCACCCTTCGTACCGCCGCCGGCTTATGGTGCTCAACCGCCACTTACCAATTCCCAGAGTCTCGGCCGGCAAAATTCCAAGGTTGAATCGATATACCAGACCGGTCATCATAACACGATCCAGCCGATTAGGCCGAATCCCAACATGGACACCGTCCGACGTAGTGCTATGAAACAAGGAACTGGTCATTATGCAGCACCGCCTTATCTGGCCGAATTAAAGGCTGCCTCCAGTCCGCAACCGCAACGACGAGTGACTATCCAAGAACCACCGACATCACCCAAATCGAAGACTGGAACCGGTAAGAAGATCTCATTCAATCTGCCACCCCAACAGGAACCCGGCAGTCCCGCATTGCCACAACGGAAGCCAACGCCGCCTAGAAGATCCGACAGCACCAGGCTTACGTCACCGAAGAAGCTGGCAGCGTCTGATCAGGCGCCACCGGGCGATTTCCTCAAAGATCTTCAGAGAGTGATGAGAAAGAAGTGGCAAGTTGCTCAGAAGTGCAAGTTAGATTCAACGACGACACCGCACGAGGTGCTCGGTTTTCGAGATCCACCTCCTGCCGTGGCCGATTACAGAGAGACTAATGTGTCTAATTGGGTACAGGAACACTACGGCGCGGATAATCTGTATGAGAACGTATACGCGACGGATCCCCATGGACCAGTCGAGTATGCGTCCAGCCCGGCCAGACAGACGGTGAGGTTCGCAGATGAAAACCGCAGCATGAACATTGTTAATGCAATCGCCGGCAAGAGACGGCCGCCACCACCGCCGCCCAAGAGGGCCGAGACCACGCATCTTACCACTACCAGGGCGATGCACTGACAATAGCAGATAATCCAGCCCCATCCCGAGAGGCGATGGTATTGCTGTCTTTGCGGCTGGTGGAAGGAGTGAAAACAAAGGCGGGAGACGGCTCTGTCAACATAACATTTAGTCATTATTTCGGGATGCCAGGTACATCGAATCCATTGTTCTAATTTGCTAGAATTTTTCAATGGAAAAAGAAACTTTGGAAGATATGCTTCTTCAGTAAAAAAATTAATTGTATAATTTCGTTGCCGGACTCTGTGCTGGATCTCGAGAGTCGAATGAGAAATTGAGAGAGAAAAAATTGTTTGGACACGTGGCACGTTAAAAAAAGAATATTTGTTAATTCAATTTTGAACGGTTCTGTAGAACTGAATTGACAGAATCTATTTATACGGATATTAATGAAAAAGAATCGTTCAAATTATCAGTAATGGAATTACGAAAAATTAGAGATTATCATGACAAATTATAAATGCAAAAGAATAAATGTCGATGAACCGTCCTTACCTTACGGAAGTTCTCTTTGACCCGCGTAAAGCAATTGCCGCTTGGAGCTGAACCAGAAGATGAATGACGCTCTTTTGAATCGAGCAACGAACTGAACTGAATTTGAGCCTGCGACAGAGATTCGATGGCGTTATGGCCGATCAATACATAAGGAACACTGCCGCACATACAAAGGATGTGATATAAATCTTAAGCATTACGCCCATGTTTCCGCGATCTAAAGACCGCATGACGAAGAAGAAAAGGCGATGAGAAGCAACAAAACGCGACAAAACGCACGATTTTTTAGGCAAGACATAGAGAGTAATTGATGATTTTATGCAGAATGAAGAGTTCTGTTTGTACGCAAATTTTATAACCGCTAACTGCCTCGTCTGCGATTTTCTCAAATATATTTGGATGTGATAAGTAATACAAAATAAAAATATATATATGCGAATATAATCTGTTAAAGTTTTCTCAAATTTGATTCAATGAAATAATCAAGAATAATCATTAACATTTCTAAATATAATTTTTAATAATATTTTAATAATTTTGCGAATCCTACACTTAATTAAAAAATGATTCATTTGGCATTTACTTCGAGAGAACATTACTTCAAAAGTATCGCGAAAATATTTTACAATACATATTCTAATAATAAAAATGATAATAAATGTATGTAATATATATTTTGTTTCAAATTTTTCGCTTACTTCTTGAATTTTTTGAAATAAAAAGCTTGATGATTCGGACTATACTCTCAAAGAGTATGATAACAAAAGGAATGCATGTTCTGTAATGCGTAAATCGCAGCGCTCGAAGAAATGCCGAGAAAGTCGCCGCGAAGCGAAATTGATCTCAGCTCGAATTGGAAGCGATCCACCTTTTCGCAGCGCACATGTTTCAATAGTGAAGAAGATAATTTCATCGGACATCTTCTATGTGACTAGAGCGTGTTTTGCGATCACATCCTTGTGCATAGGTATATACATATATGTATATAAATGGAGTATGTACGCGCGTTTACATTGCTATATCGACTTGGATGCTGTATGTGTAGTTGTATTATACAATCGGAGCACGCTTCACGATGTGGAACACAATGATGAGATTTACAGTTGTCCGTACGTTCATTGATTGTATCCAATAGAACTACGTGACAATATAACTTTTCTCGCTCGTCATCGGAGCGAACTGCGCGTGACACCTCGTAATACGAGGACGCGAGATCTCGTTTCTGCCATTTTCCGTTTCTTTTTCATTCGATAACGGAAACAAACTAACGATATCATTCTGACAGCCAAACGGATCAAATGAGAATGTTGAAATTCTCGCGAGTCTCCGATGAATTGGTTAATTCTGGAAGTTAGTAGGTAGATAATAATTTTTTTGGATACTTTATATAAAGTTGCTGGAGGATGCGAACATATTAGTTATCCGTATTTGTTGGACACGTTTATCTTGATGATTTAACTAACTCCTCTTGTTTCAAGTAAGTCCGATTCTTAGAAAGAGACGAAGAAAAATCCAGATACGTTGTCTCACGTCACCGACCAGAGAGAGAAAGCGAAATATGCGAACGATCGCGAAGATCGTCGCGCTAGCCAATGATGAGAAACAATATTGTGCGTAGCTTCCCGTTTGTGATCACCAATGGAATCTTCAGCAATGATTAGCCGAGTCTTTTCAAGGTCGCGTAGCTGATGTAGTTTTATATCTCGATTTGTATCGCGTTTGCATGACTTACATGTGAAAGTTAATGACTCTTCGGATTTACAGAGCAATCTGTATCGTTAAATTTTTATATACGAAGTCGGTAGCCGCTCGAGATAGCCCGTTCGTGCGATATTCAATTCGTAGAAAGTATTTTGTAAGATCATAAATTTTGATACAGAAATATTTCGCCGTAGTTATACGCAAGTATATGGATAGAAAACTACAGGGCTCGTTACAAGTAGTTTTTCGACCAGTTTTCGAGCCGACAAATCATTTCTAATTTTTCATCCTTCGATATTTTCAGAGGAGATCATATCCACGATAATCACATCATCTTTCTAAAATTCATACTGCGTGAGTGCGGGATTATTACAAGTGACTTGTTGATCTGTCTTCAGTCGACAGATCACTTTTGATTCGTTAACATTTTTAATTTTCTAAAAAGAATATTCATATCGTGCTTACGTGCGAGAATTTTTCCAATTTTTTTAAATAAAATGCTATGTGTGTGTCTGTGCGTGAGAATTTTCCAGTTTTATAATGGATTCACATCGTTTTTTAATACAATTTTTACAATTTTCACGCCGTGCCTGTGCGCGAAAATTTTCTCAATTTTCAAGGAGATCCGCACGATCTCGCACCGGACGTGCTCCCTCGAGCGAGCGCCAAAAGCGAGCACGAATCTGCGTACTGTAACACAATCGAATTACTTAATAATAATAGCTAAAGACTAACTTAAAGTGGAACCGTCGATGTCGATTTAACTATATCCCCGCCTTACGCGCGGTTTAATCAAACTGAACCAATAATATAAATGCATTTTTGAGACTAATATATCGACTTTACAGAGACTAATGATCCTTTTCATACGAATTTCTAAAATATATTTCCCGCGAGTACGAGTATCAGTGCCTCTGCGCTTAGAATGCGACTCGCAAAATCGACTCGCATATTCTTAAAATATGATTTGTCGAAAACATTTGCCCATTAAATGTATATTTTATATTAATTAATTTCCTATTTTGCTTTTTAGATTTAATTTTATTTCTATTATAATTTGAAATGGACTCACTTTTATACGATTGGCTCTTTAACCTAATCTTATTTTCTATTTTGATGGAATTTTGTATTTTCTTTTTACATAAAATAAATTTCCACGAATTTACTGCACCATCACGTTGCAGACTCATTCCAAATAAACTGAAAGGGACTGGTACGGGACTCGTTGGGAATGCTGGCGCGTGCCGAGATGAAAACTTCTTTTGTATCCGTACTTCTTAAGAAAACTTTCGCCGAGCTGAACACTCCAGGCAATCTGTGTAGGTAGCTTTAGTATTCGATGTACGCGTGCTGCCCATCGCTTGATTTTCGTGGGATGGATGAGTTGATCAACAGTCCATTTCCAGTGAATAATTGGATTAAAGCTTTCGCGTTGAGATTAGTGCAATTGGTAATAGAATTTATAGGAACGAAGTCGAGAAAGGACAAGAATGATTATTACTAATAGAAATTGTAACATTTTAATTATTGTATTCGAGGCCGGCTTATAATTAGAAGATTAATCAACTGTTAAGTCGAAGTCTGCAAAGTTAAGAACAAATGGAACAAAGTTCATTGTAAAATTTATTTTTCCTCATTATAATAATTTTCATGAGTAGATTTAGAAGTAAGAAAAATATGTTTCTTTCTCGCATTGAAGAATTCGTATGGAGATAGAAAAGAGCTTTTTGAGCCGGTCTTTTTGAATTGTATACTTTAAGTTGTTCGTATAATTCTGTAAATATTGTAACGAATGATATCCAAGGAAAAATTATTGTCGGTGATGTCGCGCGGCCGAACAATGATACAAATGTGTTTATGTTGTTTGCGAGGAAGAGGGAGACGAGAGTAAGTCTTTGAAAACTTTGGAAGGTATACGAATCTTGCGAAGACTTCACTGCGTTTCGTTTGATTTAATCAATTGTTTCGGCTCGAGAAAATCGCTTCGGTCAGTTATCGCGAGGACGAAAAACCTCCGACGCTGCGTTCGCATCGCTATCAGATTGATTCCGATGTAGCTTAACAATTAGACTTTAGGTCGTATTGCAGGTTGTTTCGGATACTCTGTGCAGGTGTGTTTAAAAAAATTGTGACAATACTGACATTATTTCGTGACCCGACGCCAGTTGTTTAGGTATAACGCGTACCGAGCGAACAAAGAAATGCGCAGCAGTTGAAATATTATAGGTATTATATTCATGTTTTTATGTAAATAAATTTTTGGTATATTTCAATGGTCGATGACCATCTTTTCTTTCCCTCATGTCGCATCTATCGCTTAATATTTATTATAGGAATCTGACCTATATTGTCATATAATTTTTATTCTTAAAGGTAACTTATAATTATTTATAATGTTTTTATAATATCGAAATTGTTATTGATGATTCTGTAAATTTTCAATTACCGACGGTGAATGAAAATCTGATAGAAAACGTTTATATGAAAATTTTAATGTTTCGTAATAATAATTTTACAATATTATGTGCATGAGAGAGGAAATGTATTTATTTATGTTGTACATTTTTATGTAGTTTAACGTTCGAAATATTTTCCAAGTTTATTAACTATCGGTAATACTAACCGTTGGTCATGAAGTACAAGAAGAAATGTTTTGCATTCAATATATATAAATAATAAAATAAAAAATTCCAAAAAATATTCATAAAAATTGCAATACTTTAGCGATTTTTGTAAACTTTAATGATTATATTTCTAAAATCGTACTTAAAGTTCTACATTACGTTACGAGATAAATTTTGACACACAATTTTCGAGAAACAATTTTACTTCTTTATTTAACCAGTCTTTCTTATTGTATTTTATATATTTACAATTATTATCTTTTTGCGCACTTTTTTATTTTTCGCTCGAATTCTTTTAGCACGATTCTCTTTTTCATTTCCTTTTCTATCTTCTCTCTTTCCTTTCAGAATTTCAAACCAAGTGCTTACCCTTATACCGAGAGCATATAAGTGGCAAAAAGGTGCACGCTTCCGGTCATAAAAGCGTCTTAATAAAAAGCCCTCGTTTTTAATATTCTCAAGCCGTGTGTGAGAGACGCTTGTAGATACATATAAACTTGCGCAGTATTGAATTTTCCAGCTTTTCTCGCCGCGTAACCTAAAGCTGTGGTTGCGTCTCTCTCTCTCTCTCTCTCTCTCTCTCTCTCTCTCTTTCTCTTATTTTTTATTCTAATACATTAACGATAGCCCTCATGTCAGCAAACATGATTCATAATTCATATGTCGCGTTCTTTGTTGGCGATTCTTTGTCGCGACCGGCCCGCAATTAAATTGGATAAAAATTCGTGATAAGAACAATCATGGTGAATCATTTGACGCCGGTTCGTAGAAAAATAGATTAGCAAATGAAATATTTCACTCGTATAAATAAGATATTTATTGCTATATGCATAGTTGAGTGAAATTGCCTCTAAAAAAAAGATAAAGTAATTAGATGCTCAATACACAAGATTGAAGTTATTACATTACGTTTTGATTTTTATTTTAAATTACATTCTATTACTTTTATTCTTTCTTTAAATACAGCAATTATATGTTTAATACTTTTAAAGAAAGAAAGAAATAATAAAAAAAGAAAAAACATCTAAGCGAGACTAAGTAGACAGGTTTACAATATAATTTTTAAGTTGTGCGTAATTTAATAGAATTTATCTCATAATACAATCTTTCATTCTTAGATCGATTCATAAAAAGTAAGTCATAAAAATAAAGCTGCGTCTAACGTTTCTTTCAACAATCTAGTCTTTTTCACGCGATACATACATCTTATCATTAAATTTTTGATAAAAATGGTTCAATGTCACGATTCAATGAAAGATAAGAAACATCTGCACGCGTACGATGAACTATTTCATAAATTACAAAACTTCTTAGATATTTTGACGCTAAATCGTAATGGCATCATCTTAATTACGAATTATCAATCTAATTACATGTGTCTCATTTCGTTTATGAATGTGCCACGTGTCAAACGTTCAAGTTTGATATTCAACCCAAGCAAAACACAATTCATGATATCAAAATGACATCAAAATGGCTCCAAAATAATATTAATAAAAGTTGCTTAATAGTCACAAAATAGTACTAATAAAAGTATTTCCCTTTACTTCTAATCTTTATATTAATAAAAGTCACTTTAATCAATAACGATTCATTCTGTCATTTTGACGTTATCGTAACTGGTTTCCATTTGTTTCTCAATTCAAGAATATGCCGAAAAGAGAATTATTGATAAAGTATCTATTGGATCGAAGGATTTGGCGAATAATATTGTACATAATAATCGGTGGACAATTATTCGCAGCAACTGGGACGGCTTTTCCGCGAAGTTATGACGATCATATGTATAATCGTATGTGTAGCGCCTTCTACTTTATAACATAAGGAAGATTGACATAAATATACGAAATTGCCGCAGGAGGGAGAGAGGAGGTTACCATTTTATGGGATTCTTTTTATGACTCACAGCAGTCCTGCGTTCTACTTTGCGTTTACGTCGTGCGCGACCCTCGAGCGTTTACGCGCACCGCATTGCGAGCAAAGGGGGTGAGAGGGAGTCGAGGTAGAGGCTGTTACGCTCTCGTCGGTATCGAGTGTGGCTCCCTTCGAAATTTCCGTCTTCCTTGCTTGCCAAATTCTGTAGAAGTGTCCCACGTGTACGCATAAAATATCTCTCCCTCCCCTTCCTCGTTGCGTCACTAGGTCCGCGTTTTTAGAACAGTAACTTTGGCGCGACCCTTGTGACGCCGACGCATAGCGCGATGAAATTGCGTTAATAAAAAATTATTATAGTCTATGAAATTGCCAACGCGAATTCCAATATTAATAAAAGTATTACGGTGCAATTAACTTTAAAGTCTGTAATCTAGGAAAGCTGAAACTAGTTTTGAAGAAATAAACCGCAGACTTGACAAACTTAAAGAAGTAAAATTTCAAACTTTATTGCATATAAAAAATAATGATAACATTTTATATTAATATAACAAATTTGTTTTTTTCATAAATCTCACTGTAAATAAACGGTATCCGCATAATTACAGTACAGCGATGCTGCCAATGTTCCTCGATGAATTCATGAGGATAATATAATCCTCGAGAAAGGTCACAGTGCGCCGAAAGGCGTTGACGGCGGCGTCGTTCCCGTCGTCTTCGACCTCGGCGTCCCCGCGAACTACAAGAGAGGAAGAGGACGAAGAGCGTAGCGCGGAGTGAAGCGTTTGAGCGGCCCGCTTTCTAGGAACACGGGCGTAAATCACGATTTTATTGCAGATAATTTTACGAGGAGTAGAGCTCGCCGACACCGCCGTTGCCTCCGCCACCGCCGTCGCCGTCGTCGACGACGACGACGACGACGCCGAGTTAGCTACTTTAAACTGGTAATCGCGCCGCTTGCTCAAGAACGTGCCAAACTCGTCGCGCCACGAAAGTTCGTTAGCGAAACAGCGGACAAGGTGATCCTAGCAAATATTCCAGGTGGAAAAAGAAGAGAAAAACGATTTCTCATTTTTCACGTTGATAAAAAAAGAATCGGGAACGAAAGATGTAGTAACACTTGTTCGTGCTTCTATTTCTTTGAAATATTTAAGATGTAATGTTTTAAGAAAAGAATTAGGTTTATTTTCTTTAAAGCCCATTTTCAAATTTTTTGAGTGTATTATAGAGTTGCTATATCACAATTTTCAAAATCAAAAGTACAAGCCAAAGTCCTGGATATTTCGCTTATAATTTCGGACGCGTACAAAAATGCGTGTAGATTAGCAAAATTGATCAGAATAGTCGATGAATAATTATTTAATATTTAATTGTTCGTTAGTAATATTAATCGTAAAACACACGCCATAGATCTCTCAGATTTAATTAAAATTTCGTTTGCTCTGTATATAAAGAAAAGAAAAGGGAGAATTGTATTTTATAACTTAACAATATAAAATTTTTTGATGTTACAATCTATGCAGGTATATCTCTAAATCTCAGAGCTTCAAAATAAAAAAAAGAAAATCTTAAAATATTAATTTGAACCAAAGTACAGCCTATCAAAATTAGAATAAATTTTTCAGATTCATGAATGTGTTTTCAGATTTTTCAAAAAGTCATCGTTTTCCTCATTCGGCTGTGATTAATTAATTTCTTATGAATATTTAAGACTTACTACTATATCATCATCTCTTATCATTATATCTTGGAAATTAGTCTTCGAAAAATTTTTTTAATTTTTTAAAGTAACAGTCATTAAATAAAATCTTTATTTAAAGAAATGAAAAGAATTTATATAGATAGTACTAAGGATTGCTCTTTTAGAAAGAATTCCATTCTGTTCTGTAAAGAACTGAGATTAGTGTCTTGTTAATCTTAGAAAAATGTCATGCGCATCATGAATTGTGAGGAAATCCGTAACATTTTTCAATTCTTCCAATACTTCTTTTCACTTTTCGAAAACAAATATTTGTAAAAAAGGATTTAAAAGAAGAGTCTGCAGTTAATGTTTGCTTAAAAAAACAATTTATTCGAAATAGTAAATTCTCTTCTTCTGCACGGCTTTATCTTTCACTTTTCCATTTGGGCCAGACAATTATTCAGCGCATAAATCAAGATTTCAAAGAAATTCTCAGATTAAATTAATGAAAAGTAAAATAAGGAAAGATCTCGAGAGTTGGCCCCAGGATTTATGTTTTCGCCGGACTTTATCGACTTCGTGAACGAGTTCGTATATATATATATATATATATATATATATATATATATATTTATTTATTTGACGACAAGAATCTCTTAATTAAGTTTGATTATCCAAAAGTTCCGTAAGAACCAAATCAGCGTAAATTCGTGGCACTCTCGATTTCTAATGTCGCGATCACACATCTTCGTCCATGTGGAGTTTCTTGCCATTTATCATCTTGTTATTCCATCCTCTTCTTCGTTCCTCTTTCTCCGCTTCCTCTTTCTCCCTTTCATCCTGACGAAAGTGCTGCCGACTTTATGATCGTCGATACGAGAGACGTTTTACCGGAATTAAGATTCCGGGATGGAAAGGCAAAAGGGGAAAGACGCTTGCGCCCCGATCTTGTCTGACACTTTAAGCGTCTCGTAAGTCCGCGGGAGAACGTGTAAATTATTCCAACGCGACGTACGTCGCTTCTTATAAACGCCTCCATTTACATATAGGCTGATTTTACAGCAGTGTAAGCATTTTACATTATTCCGTCATAAAATTTGCAGATCATAGAAACCCTTGCGAAGAAAAAATGTAAAAGCGCGTAATACAAGCTGTCGTGTTTTTCATATGTACACATTTCGATAAGCGGCTTATAGCAAACAAGTATTAATGATAGACGCGTTTCAGAGTCTCATTATTAAAGAAATTTTACGAATTTTAATAAGTTATTTCAACATTTGATAAACTATTCATCGTTTAACGATAAAATCTAATATATTTTCATAGAAAGAATGATTTTGATGAAGTATCTAAAAATTTAGCTAGATATAGATCTAAAAATAATTTTATTAGGCCATCAAAATAATTATAAAGAAAACTCAAGCATGAACAATGCTGAAATGAATTGAAACATTCTACCAATTAATTTTAACGTTCTACATAATTATTTTGATGATCCAACAAAATTATTTTTAGATCTATATCTATAGCTAAATTTTTGGATATTTCAGCAAAACCGGTTTTTCGTGTTTTTTTTTTTTTATAAAATCCTTTTGACAATGGCGTCAATATTAGATATTACGAATTGTTGCCGTCGTATGCGTGTGAAACAACTGTGATTTCTGATCTAGGATCTGCCATCAAGGATCTCAACGACCGCAGGAATGTCGGTCAGTGTGCATGCCCCCGGCAGACCGCTGGTGGTCCCCGGCTATCATTCTCGGGCCCGTACTTCGCGACCTTGAAAACGACACCGCTTGTTGCGGTAACTTCCTCTTTACCGCCTACGATATTGTGTGTGAATGTAAATTTCATGGTGGATGCCATTCCGATGCGTAATGCAGCACTTTGAATTCAACACGTGTTTCAAGAACCTGTTTGCGGCCGGCGTTATTATTTTGTTTACCATGCAAGCAATAATCACTAATTCATCCACTTTTGTTGGAAACAAAATTAATTATTTGTCAAGTGTTTGTACTCGTAAAATGAACGATAAACATTTCCGAGTAGATTAACTGAAGTAGATTAATGGAGATTAAAACTGAAACTGTTTATAGTAATAATGAAGTTAACAATTATTATATAAAATCACTGTTAATTAAAGTTAACTTATTAATATAAATCAGTTATTTTATCGATCTTTCTGTTTGCTCATGTTTTAATTAAAAATCTGCGAAGAAATGAAGTAAATCAAAGTGTCACACACGCGTGACGGTAAGATCAACACTGAGGCGAGAAGAAGGTCTTTGAGAGAGAGAGAGAGAGAGAGCGAGTCTCTTAAAGAGGATGTATGGGATTAAGATAATAGTCTCAAGAGGGAAGGAACTCGGAAGGTGGTGGAGGCGGAGAAGCAAAAACGAGCGATATGATGTGGGTCAAAGTCTTCGAGACTGGGTCGCCATCGTTGAGTTCCTTCGTCGTGGGTCGGAGTCCCTTGCAAGCTTCTTCGGGATCGACCACGGCTCGCTGCTCGCCTCGGAGAGGTTTCAATTCCCACGACGACTTCGGACTTCCGATACCTTCTACCGAATACCATGGCCGGAAGTTCCGAGGATGTACTTGTCGTAATTCGATTAATGACATCCTCGCTCTTACTAAGAAAGTGAATTCTATTTCTCTCCTAGCGATTAGATACACGTGATATATATATATATATATATATATATATATATATATGAATTCGTGTGCTTGTACTCGTTTACTTTGATCAAAAAATTTCACTATTTTTAATAAAATGTTATAAGATTTAAAAAGATTTTTATGATATTCTAGTATATGTAATTTATAAAAAATCTTAGGAAATATGAATAAACCAAACTATAATTAATTTTACGTGTGCAACGAAAAGTAAAGTAAGTAAATGTAGAAAGAAAATTTTAATACGTTATCGATTTTAAAATACTGATTAAAAGCTAAAGTATTATTCATCTTGTAAAGCAGAATCCGCAAAAATAATTTCGTTGTGTTTTCTCCAGGAAGAGAAAGGAAATGAAAACTCACAGCACCGTGACAGATTCATTACAGGGTGATATCATGGAATGGAGGGTGAAAAAAAACGGGGAGGTTTTGGGCGATGACCGATGGTCCGTGGGGTAGGTTGTCGTCTTTTCTTCATTTTTCTCTCTCGCCACGTGCCATCCCTAACAAGCGTCTTTGTTACGTCTTTAATAAGATAAAGCCGCAAGCTGACTATGATACGTCTTAAGGGAACGAATCTTTTAATCTCCACGTTTAAAATCATACCTAACCGTTGTTTTAACGTAAATTGTCGTTCCACTATTGCTCTGATAAATACGCAAGATTTTTTGATGGAAAAATTCTATGGAGATAAAGTTCAAATTATTATATTAACACAAATTAATAAACGCTGCTGTAATCATCTCAATTATTTTATCACTTCACGATGAGACTTGTGTACGATCCGGTTAAGTAAACAGGGTAAACTTTGTTTATTCGCGCCAGAGCGAAATCCTCAGCTTGCAATTATCAGCGCGGAAAATGGAAATGGCGGCCTGGTCTTGTTCCGGCGGCCGCGAAATTTCACTTTCCACCCTTTCCATTCTCAGCCAGCGTCGGCCACCACCGCATTCTATCCTATCTGCCAGCGCTATAAATTAATACTAATCTCGGAGCAAGCTCATGCAGGCTTCCTAGGCCGCGAAGGGCGGGTTGGATTTATTGGGATTCGAGTAACTCGCTGCGACGTTATCGTCGCTCGCTCCACTGGTGCACCGGCCATAAACGCCGCCACTAATCGTGCTTCCGAGTTGTAGAGTCACGTTCAAGGTCGTGCTAAAAGCATTCTATAGCCCGACAAATCTTATACCGATGCAAAAATCTGGTGTTGTAATTTTTAACCGGTAATATGGATAATTCTACCGAGAAATCAAGAAATTCAGGAAAATATTTGGTTATGTACTGAAACTATTATTAATCGCTTATTATTAATTATACAAAAATTCTAAAGTTATGAAAGATAATAGTTTATAAAAAAAGGGAGATTAATTTGTAAAGACATAAAAATTGATTCTTTAGATAGAATTATATAAAATAAACGTAGAGTAAACGATCGAACTTGTATCAACGTCTAGATATTAACACAAAACTTTATTTGTCTATATTATTATTAATCTCAAATGCTTTTTCAAATATTATAATTATAATTTAATTGTAATCTTTAAATACAATTAAAATATATACAGTGATAAAAAAGCATTTGAGATTAATAATAATAAATTTTGTGTACATAGAGATACATGTCTCATTAAGCTGTTTACCTTATGGCAACATACAAAGATACAAAAATTATTAAAATTGTTTATACCTCTTGTAATCCATTTTTACAAGATCCCCAAGTTTTCAATCCTGCTAGGATTAAGATGGAGGAATGAGCACCACTGTAGTGAGTCTAACGTAAGAGGAGTCGACCGGAGGTGGAGGAGGTGAGAGTGAACGTGCGTAGCCGAGGGGGCCAGCTCGGGCAAGCCGGACTTCGAGGTCCTCCACCCTCCTTCGTGTGCCACCCCTCGGCCCTCTTCGTGTCTACCTCACCACCATCCCTCACATCCCCTGTCTTCCCGCACTTTCTCTTCCTCCCTCAGTCTCGGCGACCTCCAGGAACAGGCAGGGGTAGCTTCGCGACGAGGCTAGAGGAGACGAAGGAGATGGTCGGGGTTCGCCGAGGAGGAGGACGGAAGAAAGGGGGGAAGGGTCGGGGGTTAGGTCTGAGCCTAGATCAATACTCTCGCATCTCCTACCGGCTGGACCAGGCCGGACATCGCGTTCCGAAGCTCACCTTCTCGCCGATATCAAGCCACCCTATCTACGAACCATTCTACACCCTACACCCCCGCGACTGGTCCATCCTTCTTCCTTCCTTTCGTCCCGCCGCGGCCTCTTGGCTGGCCAACTCTCTCAGGAAACCCTCGCGATTTGCATCCACCGAGATGAGTCGAGCTTTTCACAGAAAAGACAATTTTTTGTTCAATTCTTAAGATGTTCTTATAATATTGCAATGGCTCTATCATTATTTTTACAAAGTGTGAAATAGTATTAACAAATAATGAATACAAAAAGAGAATTCTGTGAGAAAAATTATTACTTTCATTTATGAACACAATTCTTTACAAAATTCCAAGATTTTATATATATAACTAAATTATATATTTTTTATATCCAAAAATATAAAGAAAATTATTACATTAACATGAGTTGGAAATTGCTTTCTTAAATTAATGTATTGCCAATAATTACTTTAATTCTAAATGTTAATTCATCTTTTTTGAAAGTTAAGGTTTAAACATTTTTTCTTACATAATTCTTCACCGCATTTTACAAAATCTTAATATCATTGAAATTAATTTCTACAAATGTATCATGTAGTAAAATTATCAAGACATTTTTTTTAATTTAAATGTGTTAAGATATTTTAAACCTTTACGATAATTTCCACATTGTTTGAAAATTGCGAAATTTAGAATTAAATCTTATATCAAAAAGATACCACGGCCGATCACTACGCAGTTTCCTGAACCATGGAGAACCACTGCACGTCGGTCAATTTCCCCTTAGTTTCGCCTCGCGCGGGAAGGATGGTCGCTCGCCTCCTCGAATACGCTGCTCTACGTGTCCGCAAACGAATACAAAAGAGAGAGAACAGACGCTGGAGCAGAGCAAAGGGTGTGAAAGAGAGAGAGAGAGAGAGAATGACACACGTCCGCGCACCCCCTGCGTGTTTACGTATACACACGCCCACGATACACATATGTATATTCCGAGAACGTGCCCTGAGAAAATTCGACCGGTCGATCGGTCCCATTTGCATGCTCGTCTTTTCCCGATCCCTCTCGGATATTCTCTCCTTTCGGATTCCGCCTACGATGTGGTCGTCCAATAACCAAAAAATTTCTCGCCATCTCCACCTCTTCGCTTCGTTTCGCGACTGAGAGCTTATTCGAGATCCTGATATTCACTTCACGTAGTTTTGCTGGAATATTATTCACGCCCGATAAAAGCATCGGATTCTCTCGTTGGACTTTCTCGTCAAAACTCAATCCCTTCCACTTCAATTAAACTTAATTGTAGATCATTAATTCTTTAGAACGCATTAGTCTCGTTTTGAAAACGTCTTTATGAACTCGTTCCTTTCAAAGGAGTTACATCATTTTCGAAATTGGAAAGATTTTACCTCTGAAAATAGCTTCTTGAATGTCTTCATGAAATTAGTGAAAATATCAAAAAAATGATATATATGAATGATCATTTTTACACATTTTTTTCTATTCCAAATATTTATTCAGAAGAAATCAGCTTTGAATTTATTCCGAAGAAACTCTAAAAAAAAGAAGAATAAAAATATTCTTTTCATCTTATATTTTATATTTATTTATATACTATATATATTTAATTCAATATTATTGGGAGTACAAATTAGTTTAGTCCGTTTTTTTGAGTTCAAAAATGCATTTATTTCAAAACAAAATAAATGAACAGATCAATTAGTCCACCGCTGCTTACTACTTTTTCCCATCTCTCAGGCAATTTTCGAATTCCATCTCGAAAAAATGACTCGTCTTTGGAGATAATCTAATTTTGGAGCCAATTTTCGATTTCTGCTAAAGAAGTGAACCGGTGACTTGCTGCATCCTTCGGAACAACCAGTAATCAGAAGGAGTAATGTCCGGAGAATACGGCGAGTGCGATAAAACATCCCATTTGTGCGTTTTCAAATATTTTTTTACGACTTTAGCGACATGAGGCCGAGCGTTGTAATGAAGAAGAATAACTTTATCATGTCTTTGCTCGTATTCCGGTCGTTTTTCTCGCAATGCACAATTCAAACAAATCAATTGTAGCCGATACCAAACGCCTGTAATGGAATCGCCAGGTTTCAGCAGCTCATAGTAAACAAGACCCTCTTGGTTCCATCAAATATAGAGCATGCTCTTCGAACCATGAATGTTCGGCTGTGGTGTTGATGTTGAAGTCGATGGCAATGATTGACCGGGCTTAGCGTAATATTTTTTCTTCTTAGAGTTGTTGTAGAATATCCACTTCTCATCTCCAGTCACAATCCAATGCAAAAAACCTTTTCTCTGTTGTCTTTGAATCAGCTGTTCGCAAGTAAAAAATCGCTTTTCTCTCGGTTTCAGTTCATAAGGCACCCAATTTCCTTGTTTTTGAATCATTCCCCTCTCAATCGTACAGAAACGGCTTGTTGAGTTACCCCCAATGATTCTGCAAGCTCCTCTTGCGTTTGACTCTGATCTTCTTCGAGTAATGCCTCTATTCTTTGTCTTCGAATTTTTTTGGCTGTCCAGAGCGAGGCTTGTTTTCAACGCTGAAATCTTCATCCTTGAAACGTCGAAACCATTCCCTACATGATTTATCAGTTGGAGCAGTGTCATCATAAATTTCGACAAGCATTCGATGGGCTTCAGCACTTTTCTTCCAATTAAAGCAGAAAATCAAAATCTTCCGCAAATGCTGCTTGGTTAACACAAAATTCGACATTTCAAACACAGTAAAAATCAAGGTTTATGAAACCTCAAAGTGATATAAACTGAATATTAACAGATGTTTAATCTCTCTGAAACCGCCAAAATCAGCTGTCACTATGAACCATTCACAATAGCTGGAGCCATCTTTAGGGAAACGAACCGAATTAATTTGTACTCCCAATATTATTCAGCAAAATCAGTAATACTATTTAAATCAGATACTTTGGATAATTATTAATAATATTTATTTTAAATTTTATTAGAAATGTTCTATAAAACTAAAGCAAGTAATTGCTTTTTTTAAATATAGATTTTGTAGATATACTGATATGTGTAAGAAATATTTATTTGCGAAAAATAAGAACATCTAAATAAGAATTCAGTTGTTGATACACTCGTTTGTACTGTACGTGATAAAAAAGCACAAAAATCGATTGTCGGTCGAGAAAAACCAAAGGCTGATTGCTATCCTCTGAATATTTACATGTCCGACGCGAGCAGCATAATTGCGTGCAAAACGATGCGCCGTTACTGCAGCATTCATGTAATTTATGCGATGTGCAATTGCACGTTGCGTGAGTCACATTCGAAAATTAAAACAGTCTCTGCAATTTATTCTAATGAGTTAATAACAGAGAAGCATATTCTTCATTGGATTTGATTGTAGAAAAACTTGAATAAACATGAGTAATAATCAGTTAAAAAAAATATTATTTAAATTATTTTATGAATTATTTTATAAAAATGACTGTTCCATTTCCTAGAATTTTATAAATAATTACACGATGCGATAATTTCTATTATATATTTCTATTATTGTCATTATCATAGCCGCGATTATTATAAATGTTGTATTTAAATAAACAAATGTTTAACAAAATTGGTGGGAGTAACTTTCTTGACAACATTGAGTTGATCACCACTGTTCACTTTCTCCGGGCGAGAGAACCCTTTGGCGCCTCATCCCCTTTGGCTCGGCTCGACTCGGCAGCTCGACTCACTCTCGCTCTCGATTCGCTCTCACTCACCTCCCTCTGCCTTGCCACCCTATGACTCCGCTGTGGCCACCCTGCATGCACCCTTCTACATCAACCCTCGCTTCGTCCCGGTGTCTTCTCCCCTCTCTGCCGGCAAGTGAGAGTGGACCTTGGTCCAGCGCTGAATCGACCCTCTTTGCAACCTCCGCCTGACTCCGCATTCACCCTCGCGATTCCACGGCTGCTCGTTCCTTCCTTTCCACCCCCGTTACTTCTCCAACCTCGTTGCCACCACTGCCAACGACGACGACGACTTCTCCGCACGTCGCCGCACCCTAATCCCCATCTCGAAGATACGTCTACCCTCGAAACCTCGTATCGATTGGCAAAAGCAACGCCAGAGAGCGCCACCTAAAGCCACCCCCTCTGGCTCTCGCTCTCTTTCTCGGCCGACTATCTCTAAAGTTTCAAGAAAAGCATGGAAAATCGGTCGTTTCTTGCTCAAGATACATCACAATATTTTTTTTATTGAACGGTATCTTTCTAGGAAAAGTTTTTTTTTGTTAAAACATAAGAATTTCAAACATTACGAAGAAACAATTAAAATGCAATACTATTTTTGTTGATTTATAACTATAATGATTTATAACGACGTGAAAATTAGATAAAGAATAATTGCGAAGAACTACTGCTAATCGTCTTCCATTCATTTAAACTTATTCTGTTACTTTATATGATGAGCAGACAGCAATTATTCTTATGCATAATTATTACACTTTTTCCGACTCGTAAATCGTAATCCAATCCTATCTAATTCGAAATTTCTAGTTCATTCATCAACTTTTGCTTTATTCATCACGTGCATTATATCGAGAAGCGCGCACATTTGCAACAGACACCGTATATTTCTCAAATATACTAATTCGTGAGCAAGTAGCCGCGAGCGTTCTCATTGCAGGCTGGTTCTGGCAAGCAATTAAACAACATTGTGGGCCACTTTCGCGCGAATTTTCGCGTATGGCCAACATCTGCCAGTTGCGCGTGTAGCTATGCGGTGGTGGTTCGGGTAAATGTTGGGATAATTGGGGCGAATCATGCGAGGTTTACCGAGCGCCCTTTCATCGGCACCCAGTTCTCACTTACGGCCTCAAAATACGCATGCGAATGCTAGAAATGCAATGGCGTCAATTTTAATTAGGGAATCAAGAGAATGCAAACGCAACGTGAAATTTCAGCTTGGATTCTAGTATTAGCGAAATTATATACTACGTTTCTCAATTTTAATGAAGATTGAAGAGAAGTTTTTTTGCTTTATTGACATCAATTCTATTTGAAGATCTTGTGTTAAAAAAAATAAGCGACGTTCATTTACGTGACTAGGATTACACGTCACTTTTCTGTTTTATTTTTATTCGGTCAAAAATCCTTCACGTAAATAAGGATAAGGATTACTTCACGGATTTTGTTGAGATCTGACCATCTGACTGCGTTGTGTGATTTTTGCCGCAGGGAGAAGAATGTTTCGCGTAAGTTGAAAGATGTATGTGAGCCGACAAGTTTTTGTACCTAACAAAATTTATCGAAATTTTGTCTCAAAATTTATTTATAAAAAACATGACAAACAGATAGCATTATTTGTGTAATCCTAAACAATTTAATCCGTCCAAATTATCTCCAAAAAAATTATTAAAAACCAGTCAAGACCTGTCTAGTGGTTAACAATAGCACTTAGACAATGATAGACAATGATCGTTTTCAGCAAAGAAAGCAGCTTCGTAATTGTTGTAAAATTCTTTGTTATGATTATACATTCAGTCATTAGTTTATACATTCAGTAAGAAATTAAGGGCAAAACTAATCATATTAAAGAATTTTAAAACAATTGCAAAGCTGCTTTTTCTACTGGACACAGCATTAAATCTACTAGATCCATTAGTTGACTTTATTGCGTGATGATCCAGCAGGTAGATAGTCTATTTCGAGCACGAAGTAGTATTTCATGGACTACGGTCGTGTGATCAAATACACCCGCTCATTAATATTACAGAATTAATGGCAGATCGGTGGAAATGTTACACAGTCGATCCCTCCCTTCATTTCCAATTGGAGCAATCACATTGTCGTACTTGCGCTCGCGTTGCGAATTCCGCCGTCTCTTCGTCGGTGGATCGTTAAAAAAAAGAAGGCAATTAGCGTCGGACGCGTCGTAAAATCCATCGGTTGCGTCTCATCCTTCTCCCGCCGAATGCCCCGTTGCTTCTTTTTCTTTTTCTTCTTCTTCTGGCGCGTCCGTTAACAGAATGGCAATTTAACAGCCGATAAAGTCCGACAATAGTGGTGGGGATAGATAAGACTTCCTGATGATGTCCCGAAGTTGCCGGGATAGGAAGAACGTTATGACGAATTAGGTCACCCTCGCTCTTGACACTGCTAGAAAAAGGGAGAAAAACCTACCCCAACGAGAGATACATTCGGGGTGTCGTTAACTAGGTCGATGGGCGATTTATTTGATGCTGTCTAGTCGAAGGTAATGCGTTACTACTGTGTGATTAACGAGGTAAACTCTTCAGCCTCACGAATCCCAATCTGACCCCTATAATTGTGATTTCAGGTAAGCTCTTAGGCTGGATTTATACGGGACGAATGTTCCAGATGCCAGATGAATTTTAATTCTAAGTATTTCTTCTCCATACAAATTATGCTGAATAATTCGTAGTGATGATTAATGAGTAATAATGACCATAATAATGTAGAAGTTTTAAACATGCAAAAAAAGAAGATGTATTTACATTGGAATTATTAAGTTTCTACAAAAAAGAAGTTCAATAATTAATGTGCTACAAATATTATTTTAAAAATAAATTTATGCGAAATGCTTTTGGAAACATAGTATATATTTCGTACTGTTAGCTCTAACAAACGTAACATGTCTGAATAATATCAGTCGCTACTACTGTGTTTAATAAAACGTCAACTTATTCTGAGCGTCATTATTTATCTTTATTATAATAATTAAAATATATAAGTATAAAAGAGGAATTAAATAAAATTTTATGATTTTTCACTTTTGTATCTATAATCTCCATTCGATGGCCTTAAAATATGCGCGCCGTAAATCGTTTAAAAGACATTCCGCATTTTGATGCAACTGCAAGCTCTCTCGATTCGTCTGATGTCTACGTTAACTCTATTTGAGATTTTAAAATTCAATGAGCCAATCCGATCGCTGACTATAGGCGGCTCTTTCTGTGCGAACCTCTCTCGCGAAGGGGAGGACGTTAAAAAAGAAGAAATAAAGAGAAGGAAACAGGGAGGGATATGCCCTTTGTGGTACCGTTAACGGCTCTCTTTACTCTCTCGAAGTCTCAACAGATCAAAAGCTTTACGTTCGATGGCCAACTTTTCGATTGAATATCCTGGATGCACAGAATCGTTTTGTGGTTCGTCTGTTATACGAAATTTTCCAATTAATGAGATCAATTATGCATTATCTCGAATCGACTCATAAGTACAGCTTGGACCACTTTTCTATTTTATTTTAAATTCACGTCATATCGATACCTTTCAATTTAATTTACAATTATTTTCTGTTTAATTGCAATGAATAATTCTTTTGTTTAAATTATCATACTATTTTTGTTAACTTTCTCATTTGTTAAAAATAACTTACTTTTAAATATTAATTATATTATCTAAATAAAAAAAAATTAAAATTGCATAATTAAGTATCCTTCCTTGTTTTATCTTTGACTGCTCATTATTATTTCTCTTTATATTTTTCTCAAGAGATATATACTTATACATTTTAAATATAAAGAAATGCGCACAAGAAATGACATCGTCGCAAAAGATAATTTCGTTACAAAACAATTATTATTTGTGACGCTCTTTTTCGAACAACCCCGGAGAATCTGATATCTATGTAGGAAATTATCCCCCGTAATCGTTACAGTCCCGTCAGCCCCCTTCGGTTGGTAGTAAATTCTTGAGAACCGACCAAGGTGTCGGCCGATAACGACCGGCCGTTTACTGGGCGTATAAATGAAAAAGCGAGAATCCCGCGCACCGCGACTGGAAGCTCGTAATTCTGGAGCACCCCTCGGACTTCTAATAAATGCCATAAGCTGTTCGCTGAGAGCGAACATAATTCACTCCTCCCCCGCGTTACGTAAATGCACACACGCGCGATAATCCAATAAACGCCTGAACACACGTGTGTTCCGATCCTTAATAAATTTACCCAATAAATCGCGTCAATGTAATACGACAGTTACATAATCGTATTTTAGTCACAATGAAGGGAGAAATCTGATTTCGGTGTCGGTAGCTTGTCAAACATTTGAAAATACTTGCGATATTGAACCCACTTATTTTTCTGAATATTTCCGTTTGACAATTTTCTTCTGTGATGAATGGCTCCATAATAGAAGACGATAAATAAATAAAGATATGCGTATATAAATTACATACTTATTGAATTATTAAAAAATTAGACATTATTAGGCTTTCAATTCTTTTTCAGATATTATTTCATGTGCACGTATGTGTCGATGTGTTTTTAGAAGAATTGCAACGTTATCGAGGGCAAAAAAGCAGAATAATTGTTCCAGCGAGACTTCTACTCCATGAATCTAATATTGAAGTTACAAGTGGAGTTTGCCAAGAAATTGTATCAAAAGTATATAAGATATGCGGTCATTTTTCAGCATAAGTACGGAAAAATAGTTGCACGCACCTGAGATTGACGCACTTGATATTTTCATATCAAAATTCTGATAAAAAATTTCTAGCAACGTTGTTATCTGAATGTGGAAATAATTCGAGCGAGTCTAAGAAATAAGCATCAAATTACTAGTTACTGAGATTTCGTTAGCTGAGTGTTAAAATGATTCTATTTATGTAATTTGTAATAAATATAAAAACAGAATTCAAATCTCCGATAGTAAAAATATAGAAGTCATATAAATTGACATATTGCGTTGTAATATATTATTAAAGAGGGACTCATTATAAGGAACTTTGAATTTTATGTTTCTTGTTTTCTACAACGCCTGTATCATTATATCATTCTCGAAGGCGTTAATATCAATAAATGTCATGATACACTTATCAAACGGATACATGGATCGGATGATTATTCGAACAGAGCTAAGTCATAAAAGCGCAAACAGTAAAATATTCACTTCACTCTTACGACAACGGCTTTAACGACGCGCGTCTCGTATTTGGGCCGAAAATGGCACTTCTTTATTCTGATGAAGCGGCCACTCAGTATGCACACAAAAAAAATGAAAATTATCAGTTATTAAAAATAGTTTATGCCAGAGAGATAATTCCGTTCGTTCGTTAGTTAGAACGTGTTCTGAGAATTGGTCTTTAATGGGCGCGTAGAGTTTCACGTGAAACGTCTCGAGATGGTGGACGACTTTACGACTTCTCGTTTCAAACTTCGATACCACCATAGAAGAGAAAATTGTCTTTGGCTTCGACTCGTCAACTCGTCGGCCCGACCGAGTAATTAAAATTGATGCCGCGTTTAGTGAATGTAAATCGTACCTCTGTCATTGTGATGCAATACACTTTTCGAAGATAAAAGGAGGAAACTATTAACCAAACTTGCACTATTTCTTTTTGCACAACAGGTAACACCGACAGATCGTGCCGATCAGAATTAAGTAAAACATGAAAATAAATGTATGTCTAAATCGAAGAGATAATAAAAATTGAATATCTATTATAATATTAAAGCACTAACTACTGTGTAGATTCCTACTTTCCTGAATTTAGTACTTTAATTTGTTAAAACATGAAAGAATATCGCTATCCTTTTTTTGAAAATCTTAGGAAAATCTGAATATAAAGTATTCATAATAAAATTAAATATTTTAATTTTTCCAACAGAACATTCTTCCAATTTTTCCACGTTATCTTTCCGGAAATGAGACTTCTCGTTTTCTTCTTTATTTGTCACTGTTGCCGTGTTGCACTGCGTTCCGCTATCGATTTCGTTGTATTGTCTGAAAAGTTAGAAGAAACGAAGAGCTAAACTTAATGCAGAAAGTCATCCAACGGCCGACACCCACGTCATTTTTAACGATGGCACGACACGCAGTAATAACGAGTGACAAAAGAAAATCGCCACGCTGAAGTCTCGTCGCGTGCGGTGAGCCATAACTTCGCGTCACGGCTGAACGTTTCGCTCATCGTTACGATCGGCGAGCACGCGATTCGCACGAAGCGCGAGCGACGGACTCGCGAGCTCGTCGAAAATGACAGCCGGCCGGCTATCCGATGTCGTTTCCGTGATTTACGAGAAGATAGTAAGGGCGTTTCATCGATTATGGCCATTTAATAGCCTGTAACCGAAGTGCTCACTTTCGGGAAGAACTCGTAGCGAATTCGGTTGGACATATTAATGCATAATTAAAGTTGTGTACATTTAATTTAATCTTTGTAAAAGTAAATATTAATCTTTGTAAAATGCAAATATTTTAAATTATAAAATATAGATTTTATTTTATTAGTTTTTATATTTATTTAAACAAATATTTTTTCAATTTGTGCATAGGCTGTATGCCAACGCACTAAGTGCATCCAATCAAATTCGCTATTAGACTTTGGAAAGATTAAAAATTTTTGGAAGTACCAAATCTTTGGAAGACTAGAATTTGTGTCAGGTTAACCTTATATGTTATAAGGACCTGATTTGATTGATGTAAGGTAATCCTAAATAAGGTATATCTAACAAGATTCTTATCAGGTTTGAGTATGGTTGACCTTTAGTAAGTAAGGTTATGTGTTATAAGGACCTGGTTTGATTGACTTAAAATAATCCTGAATAAGGTATATCTAAGAAGATTTTCGTTAAGTTTGAGTATGGTTGACTTCATTTCTAGTACGCTGCCATGTCATGAGATGGACGATTGTTCGTAAGAAAAAAACATCCACAAGTTCTATAAAGAGGTGTATGCAAGTCGATTTAAATAATTTCTTAGAGATTATAAAGTTCCTTCAGAGTATGCCTCCTGGACCTCTGAAATATATGTTTTTTGCTTCTTTTGGAATGTGATGCTAAATTACAATAATAGGATTTGAACAATTTCCGACATAGAAATTTATCCAGTGATTTTAGCAGGTCCCTAGCTAGGTTGATCTTATTTCATTATCAGATTCTGATGAGGACTTTATTAGGTTTTAATAAGGACCTCATCAGGACTCGATGAGGCTATTCGGATGAGGATTCGACTATTGTACTGCGTTATGTTATAACGAAATAAGGTCAACCTGAAGGACCTGCTAAATTGAATAAATTTTTAGTCGGGTATTTCAGATTGTAAAATGGAAAATTCCTAAAGAATCAACAATTCAAGTTCATATTAAATTGTCGAAGATGTTCTGAATTATTATTCAGTTTTTATATATAAATTTATTCAGAAACAACAATCATTTCTTAAAATTAAGACCATCATGTTCAACAACCATTCGCCATCAATCTGTTAGCTACTATTGGTCTCGATACCATTTGTTTAAATAGCATCAAGTTCTATCATTTTCTTCATATAATCTTGATTTTATACCGTTTGACTGTGAACTGTCTCGTTCAATAAAATATTTTTTGCAAAAACGACGAAATTGATGAGCAAGTTGAAGCAATTTATCGTGAGTTCTTTGCATCTAAGAAACCCAAAATAATATCGAGACGAAATTTAGCAACTAATAAATTCGTGACAAATGATTGTTGAACATGATGATATTTGTATTTGATTGTATTTATATTCTGAGTGAGAAATAATTCTTGTTGTGTCAGAATAAATTTGTATATAAAAATCGAAGAATATAATTCAGAACCTTTTGACGACCCAGTATTATATCACTACAATCATATTATTATTATATCCAATAAAAATGTTGAAGAAAAAGGGAATATATTTTAATACATCTGATAGTTACATTCTTACAAGCTCTTAAAGAATCTGTGATAGAATCTCTGTAGCTTTTAAAACCTGAACAATATCACTGTTCCTTTCAAGTTAAATAAAATCCCTCGGTTCATTAGGTATTATCAATTGTTGTCGAGGCGAAATTTCTATTTGAGCATCAGGACAAGAAGGATTCACGCGGACGTGTTAGCAAACTGTGCTTCAGAAGAAAGCGATTTGGGTTATGGAGCTCTTCGTGCCAGGCTCTGGTTCTTGAGGGCTTGGATTGTCAGTAGAACAAGCATAGTCGCGAACGAACGCGTGAGTGATGGGTGAGCGAAAAGCTGTTCCGAATGAGCCAGGCGGCCGAGGGAAGGAGATGGGTGAAAGGGATTAAGGTTCGCCAGTTCGCAAGCAATTATCGCGCGAATCGCGCCACTTGGCAGCACGTAGATTGCTCGGCGTTAGCTATATCGATCTCATTTGGTTCATTTCGCGGTTCAACTTTGCGGCACGATCGATGATAAGAGCCGTTAACCAAGACCTCTATCTCATTCTTCTATCTACGTTGCTTCTAGCCTTCCATATTCATTCTCATATTTCATCATACACTTTAATAAAGGATAGATGAGATAATATCTTTTTTTAAACAGTTAAGATTTTCTTGGAACATGGTTTCCTCATAGGTAACTTTTTCTTTTAAATCACAAGTAAGAAAATAATTAGCACATATGTACGTATAACAAATTAAATGTTTACAATAAATTAGCTTCTGCAAAAAGATACGTGAAATTTTACAAATCCAACTCATTTTTCTCACGCTATCATTATACTCATTTAATTCGCCAATAACGCATACAAAGTAAGACGAATTAAGTCCGTTTCCGCCGAGGAACGTATACCACATGTCGGCGTTAATTTCCTTCAGTTTCGTAATTACGCGTGCCATAATCATTCCTCTCTCCTTACTCATCTCGGACATTCCGACAGTAACATCGCCGACCCTCACTCGCGCGATTATAATTAACCGATCGAATTGAAAGAGGGAAAGGCGTCTCACGCGACTCGTATTTCAGCGTATTCGAGTCCCGCGTTCTAAAAATGCGGAACATGAAGCACGGTAGTTTACCCTCTCAGTCTCTCGGCATAACAACGTCTACTGGGGGCCCGAGGTATCATAATATCATGTATACGTACATATATAATGCGATGGCAGACAGCAGTACAGGGACCTTCGCTTTGCGAACACGAGACTGCTCACGTGCGTACGCGCACAATGCGCGCCAGTTATGAATCTCTACTAAACTGACAAATTTCAGCTCTTTAATACGCGTATGTATAATGTATACATACATTTTAAACTACCTTATATGAATTTGCACAAAACAATTATTAAAATATAGAAAAGAAAGAGAGAGAGAAAGGAGAGAATCATCGAATGAGATCTTAAATTAAAATATCTTAATTAATTTTTAAAATAATACGTATTCTAATTTATTGCTAGAAGAAGAGAGAACTATTTAAAAGAAAATGTCAATTTTTCTATTTTTAGATCCATACTACATTAATTTTATTTTTAGTTTCTTTGTTGCGTTTCTTTGCAACACAACTCAGATAAATATCCAAGACGTCAGAGATCGTTGACGAGCAAAAATCACGGTGCCATGAATAATGCAAAGCTAATTCTGGGATGTTAAAGGGCTATCGTGCGACGACTCGTGCAATTTGGGAAAAGCCTGGCTTCGTAAGTCTCAAGGCAGCGGCTTGCTTCCTGCCAAGTCGCTAAAAGCCCTGTAAATTATTGCCGAAAGTTTACAGGGTCCGCTGCAGGACGCGCGCACGCATCCCACCCTACATCCCACCCCTAATTGTGCTAATTATTATCCTGCCGCCGGATGACGAGGGGAGGCCAAGAAGTCAGCCGGGTTTCGTGATGTCGTGGCTATGTTTTATGGTCGCCAACACGAAAGGCATCACTGGCGAATGATCCAAGAACTTCCAGACAACGTGACAATCTCTCAATTGAAGTATCGCGAGATGGCGAGCAGTAAATTCTTATCTGGAATGATTTGACGACATAAACTATTTCATTCACTGCGTAATAATTAATAATAAATGAGTTACGTAAATTTATACTAGACGTTTCATTATTAGTAAAAGTAGCTGAGACATTTTTTCAGCGTGTAACTTAATAGATTGGCTGCTTGTTCCATTTCATAACACAAGTTTCGTGGCTAAGAATCGTTCTATCTTTGTTACTCACTAAGGGGCCTATTTTGTAACTCTTAACGATTCTAACGACATCGTTAAATCTGCGCAGTGGCAACAATATCATTGTAGTTATTAAGAGTTACAAAATAGACCCCTAAATAAGAAAAATAGAATGATACTTACATCGATTTATGACACTAAATGGAAAGAATCTAAAACAAATATACCTAAACAAATGTACGTATGATCTCGTTAAATTCTTAAATTGCGCGGAAGTTTCAGAAGAACATGGAGTTTCATAAATGGGCGAACCTAAGGGTTTCCTTGTCAATCTCGCGAGTTCGCGCGTGGTTGTGGTCGTATATACGGCATCCGTGTACAGGCGGATATATAGATATATCGAAATGCTGGGCAGGTGTGCACACAGAGACCATTCGATAATACAAGCTCGAGCGAGGGTGGCCGCACGCCGAAGGCTGAGCACGCCAGTCCGTGCTCAGACGTGACTCGCGAAGCAACCCTCATTTTTTGACCGACCCCGTGCATCGAAAAATCTTCCATTCGATTTCCTTCTCCGATATCGACCGGTTTATCGGTGTTGCATAAACCTATCGCGCGCGCCAATGTCGTTCTCGTTGAAGCTGCCCGATACGTCGATCAACTGTCGACATTGACCTGTCAACAACGAAAAACCAATAAAAGTTAATAAAAGCGCGTACCTGACTGAATTGAAAAGTGTTTTCCATTGGTGAACGAAGAGACAAATGGATTTCGTCGGTATGTACTGTTCTTCGGTGATGCATTCTGAGTTATTGATTTTAAAGAGAGAGCACAAGTTAATGGTTACAGATTAATTGTAGCGTATATTATATATACTCTATAAACTTTAAGAATAAATCTCACTCTTAAATTGAAAATTGAGCACTTGTTCAAAAGACTTGGTTCAATTTTCGCTCTTTAGATTGAAGATTTCATTTCAAAGAATGTAGAGATTTTTATATATAAATTAATGTATTTATATATAAATTAATTTCTAACATAAATTGTCTAATAAGAATCTCGTTGTTAAAACGGAAACTATTTCAATTGTTTGCGAATTATATTTTATCGCCTTATAAATATTATTTATGCAACCACGGAGATTCTTATACTCAATTTATTTATATTTGATTTATTCTTGGAGCCACAAAACTACTTTTATTTTAATTATATTAATTTCATAAAAGCTAACGATTAAATTACTATACTTTATTACAATACCATGTAGCGATAAATGTTAGTTTAATTTATTTTTATAAATTGCTCATGCATGATATGATTTTAACTAAATGCCCAGACTGATTTAAAATTCTACAGACATCATTTAGATTATCGAAAGCCAAACAATTAAGCCAACAATTAATATGTTAACATAATTTTTCAATGTAAGATTTTCGCCGAGTCATCTGTTATTACAGCCGTTGGATGCAGCTATTTGGGAAACAAGAGCGAAATAGCCGAACGCTCTGTTGCATTATGACTTTATCTGCGTCATGCAAGTCATCGATCTGCGCAACATAGTCTGCATGATTGGCTCGGTCCCTCATGGTTCTTTTCGTTTTTTTTTACATGTCGTTAGTGCGAAAAACGTCAAGTCTACCGTTCAACGTTATTGATGATTTCTACATTGTCAGCGTTGTCAGCGATACTGTTGATCGTAATGAAAAAACGTAGTTCTCGAAAACGGACTTTAACGGCCGCCGCGAGTTCTATAATTATTAAGCGATAAAAACTGGCTAATGCACAAAAAAGGAAGGGAATATGCTATTACTTTTTGTTGTGCTACCAATGTGTTTATTCAAAATCATTGTTACATCAAATAAAGAAATGTGACAATCAACCGACCGTATATTCGCAAACACGACGTGGCATTGAGGAAGTTAATGCGATCGGCTGCGTTCACTAAAGCGAGAAATTTTAATCCTGTTATTTTCGATGCAACAACATCATCGAATATATAGTGATAATTTTTTGTTCGTTCCACTCGAATATAGAAGTACGGGTTTCGCGCAGCAGCGATATGGCCTGTAAGATTCTCTTCTTTCGAAAGAGACTTCGAGGTTTCTGAAGTTAATCATTCTCTCAATTTCTATCTTCGAATGTCGTAATGCGACTCCCAGACGCGTTTCTTTCTTAAAACTTCAACCTCGTTGAAGTGAAGGGCGTATGGGTGTGAACGGAAATAAATCAAAAATTGATGAAATCGTGTTAATGGCGAAATTAGCAAAACCGTTATTATTGAATTTTTAATAGACCAAAAAAAAACATTAATTTCTTTCAGTTTATTTTAATTTCTACCGATTTTTTCAGCTTTTCATTGATATTTCTATATTTTTAATAAAGAAACACGATATTATCTCTATATAATTGTATTGAAGCAAAAGTTTATTAAGAGGGAATGATGAAGCACCTTATAGCACCTTATTTTTCCAGAATAGTTTACAAGATCTAGCGTTAATTTAATAAAGAAAAATATAATACAAATATAAAAAGTAGCGGAATAAGTCATTTATTAAAATATCTTTTTTTTACTTGTAGACTTTTTCATAAATCAATAAAGTTACAATAAAACTAATTTCATAGGAATAATTTTGCAAAAATCATTCTTATAAAATTAGTTTTACTACTTTATTGACTTATTAAAAAATCAACAAGCAAAAAAGAATTTCTTCAATTTTAAATACCACTGTGTAATAATTATCAAGCTATATAATAATTATCCATCTCAGTTCAGTCTCTATCACTTCAAGTACATATTTCGACTCACAGAATTACTTCTTTCTATTTTCATTCGTCGTGTCCAATTTTACGAAATAGACCACCGATTGGCGGTGGCGAATGAAACAAAAGCGGCCGACGAAGGCGAGTATCGAGACAAATCGCGTTGCGTAAGACATCGTCGTCGCCGCCTTTTTATTTCCCGGAAATCTCTCGATTGGATGTTATACGTCGAGGAGAGCCTGCTAGGCAAAAGGATGACAGGAGTGATCGAAGGCGCGCGCAAGTGTGTTGCCGAGTGTGAGCAAGCGAGCGGGTACACGCGAGAGATCGCGCTATCCTTGATATTTAACGATTGATTGGCAGGATTGCCAATTTGCTCAATTACTGGCGAGTTTCGCGGAACAGCGAATCGAAATTACATGGTCGGTGCGACGCCTAAGTTTGCGCGAGACGGGACCACAGCGTGTAAGATCGTCGTCTCTCTCTCCTCTCTCTCTCTCTCTCTCTCTCTCTCTCTCTCTCTCTCTCTCTCTCTCCTCTACTCTACTCTCTCTACTCTCTACTCTACTACTACTACTACGTACGTACGTA
>NW_012130143.1:167941-216318 GCF_000143395.1 Atta cephalotes
ACGACGTAACGTAACGTAACTAACGTAGGTGGTCGGCGCGACGTACGTTAGTCGCGACGGACGGACCGACGACGACGTAGTAGTACGTCGTCTCTCTCTCTCTCTCTCTCTCTCTCTCTCTCTCTCTCTCTCTCTCTCTCTCTCTCTCTCTCCTTTTCCTTTTCTCGGCCAACGATCGCTGCCTTTTAGATCCGATCGAGGCCCTTAGGTCTCGATCGGATAAATAAGTTGTGCCCAACAGATTCGGGAGCTGGGGATTTCGAAATTCCGGAATCCATCGTGCTGAGCACCGTCCAAATCGAGTGCTTAATGTCGGACGAGATCGATTAGGATGAAACGGTATATTATTATATCTATTTGGACACGAAAAAGAACAAAAGAATGAAATGGGCAAACTATAGGCGTAATAGCTATATAGATATAGATTGCGCATTCCCTGATCTTAGCATCTGTGATCCGTTAGAAAGAATTGAATCATATCTCTCTTCGACTTAATACTTTAGAGAGAAAGAGAGATATGATTCAAAACTATTTTATTCTTTCTAAACCAATAATGACAATTTCACAGGAATGCGTAGTCTATATTCTTATTAATAGGGTATTAAAATTTATATTATTCATATATTGATGCATAAACTGTTTTAAAGTCATAAATTTCTAGATTTCTTCCTTTCTGCAAAGTAAGTTGAAAAAAAAATTTGCCACAATAACGTAATTTTATGGTACCTCGTCTTTTTATTTATTTATACAACGTTGTCTGCTTTTCCGCTTAATTACGCATTTTCCACTTTCGTCGCGCGTTCCAACGAACAAGTTAATTATACATGTCTAAAACGAAAATATTACAACGTGTACGAGGCAAGTTGCATACGTGGAATATCTCGGCACGATATTTCAAGCAAGTGCATGAATTGCGTGCGTTGCCGGACTTAGCATGTTTGGCACTTTGGTTAATGCTGCACTGCAGAATTTCCACGTTTCATGGAACTAGGAAATGCCCGCATTAACGCACGATAATTTGACGTGTGCACGTCAAATTTGCCGCATTGTGCCGTATTTCTCCCGGGAAATGGCCGCTTCAACGAAGTTCACGAAGGGCAAACGGTATCGTAACATTTTACGCGTGGAAGTTTTAACGCAAGCCATTTAGATTTTCCAATCTCGCCTATGCACTCACATACATACATCCGTCTTCCTCCTTCCTTTCTTTCCTTCTTCCTTTTTTTCCTCTTCCTTTTTCTTTCTTCCGGCCATATTTTCCTCGGTCGTTTCTCGCGGAGGATGTTTCGCGCAGTCGTGGCTTTTCCACGCAGCAGAAAGTCGTAAAATTCCCGAGGGCATAGGCGAAGTCAGTTGACTATCGATTTCACGTGTTTCCTTTCGGAAATTGCCTTGTTTTTCCCTCCCTCATTCTTTTCCTTCCTTTTTTTTCTCTCCCTTTTCTCGTCCTCGGCCTCGCGCTTCGGGTCATAGCGAAGATCGATACGATATCGCGGACCTCACGATCGCCTGGGTGGTCCTCCGCGCGCAGCACTGGCTAACGGCTTCTGGGACTGATTTAATTCGACTACGTGGACTGCCTAATGCCACTCCGCGCTGCCGACCAGCAGATTCATTGTCCAGCTCACACTCGTTCACTTCTCTTCATTCTTTCCCGTGGCATCATATGGCGCGGCGTGCAAAATCAATCTTCCATTACGTTTATTATTTCGAGTCAAATTGCTTAGAGCGGCAAGATATTTATCTTCTAAGCACGAAGATTAATACAAAGTACGTCAAACTCACAATAGCACGCTAAATCTCGGTATATCAATATTGCGAAAGTAAGGAAATTACATCTGAGAAGTGTGAGATCGTTTGAACCTTCAAAGCATAAAATCCCCGTTGAACTATCCATCAATCGATTAAGTCCTCCCCTCCTTCTTCATTCCAACTGCTGCCGTCTATGTTCTTCTTAACGAATATCAATTTGATTGCCGTCTAGCCCGTTTCTTTGCACGAGCGGAAGTTATCGGCAAGCAAGCGGAGGGTGGACGGGCAGGAAGAGAAGAAAGAAAGGGGGTGGCGTTTTAAATCGCGAAGCTTGCCCGAGCCGTCCGGGTAATCCAGACAGATGGGACTCGTTAATGGGACGCGCGAGTAATTTGCAAGAAATCTAATAACACCGTGGCCTCCCACCCCTCTCCATAACTCGTGGCTTGACTTTCCGCCTTGCAGTCCCCTTTCCTTCTCCCCCTGCAACCCTGGCCGATCCTTCGTCCGAGGACCGTCTAATGACAATACACGGGCGCCGTGCTCGTGAAAATTAAAATTCGCCCGGGGGTCGTACACGACGTTCTCGTAACAGCGCCCGGTTGTCTCGCTCCAAGCACGTGTGAGTGCGTACTGCGTGTGTCCAGGTCGTGAGGGATTGCAATGTAGCGATGGCGCTGATACGCTCGCGAGTTATCTCCAACACAGCACCACACGAAAGTTCATGGTCGAGTTTTTCGACGATTTTTTTCTTTTTTTATGTACTCTCTAAAATCCTTGGGGGGGGATCTAACTCTAAAGAGTGAAATCGCAGTCTTAAAAATTGACAATTAAGTCACTCGTTTCAACACTGTCTGCTCAATTGTCACTCTTTAGAATTAGATTCTACTCCAAAAATTTTTAAAGAGTATATTCTTTATTTTTCTACTATAATTATGATTTAATGTTAAATAATATAATTATAGATATATTCAATCGCGCTTTTTAAGAATCGCCTAGAATACTATGATTACGTAAATTTTATCTACAAATGTGCGAGATTACTGAGAGTTAAACTGTGACATCTGGAGGTTCCCTCTAGGATTAAATGAAGATTAAATAATTGTTTTAAAAAATAGTTCATTTCCCCTTATTTTGCAATATTTTTATAATTTCTTATTATTTTTAATATTGATAATAAAAAAATATTGTTTTTGTTCATTTAAGATTTATGCAGCTTTTAGTCTTGTTATTGCTGTAAATTCTTCTTAACTAGAAGTCTGGCTTTTATTTCGAGTTTGCTGGAGAAACAAGGTAAATACTAGTAAGACAAACCTCTCCATCGCTACCGTGTGTCGGTACACGGGCAGTGTGCGTGCGTGCGTACTGTAGAGTGTAGTTCGTGTAGAAGAGTGAAAAGACGATACGGGGGAGCGCGGAACTCGTTAAGCAGTTTGCGGTTCGTCTTGTCTTTTTTTTCCAGGCTCGTCTTTAACGTAAACATATTCCGCGAAGAGATCAGCATCTTTCTCCCTGCGCGCACCACTTTTTCTTCTTCTTTATTTCGCCTACCGGTGTGTCTTTCGCCTCCCCCGCGTATCTTTGTTTCTTATTACGCATCGGTCTCCGATGTCTCGGTCCATTCACGATGCGTGCCGATTAAGCGCGAATCTCGCTAGTGTCAATTTGGAGAACAATTATTCAGCTCGTTCATTAATTCTCTACAAGCGAGCGCTGCAAATTTGCAACGTTCATTTTAAAATTAAATTCGAGACAAATTCGGGTGAATTCAGAAATTATGTAAATTAATTATAGTTAATTAGTTATACTTAAGAACAAAAGACGGAAATCTATGTAGCATTGAGAATCTATGAACATTGAGAAGGAATTAAGTACCTTCCATCTGCCTGTAGAAAGTTGATGTATAAACATCGATATTTTATTTACAATAGATATTGATACAATAGATACAATAGATACAATAGATACAATAGATTTACGATAGATATTTTATTTACAATATGTCTTTTTTTTAACAAAAGCAATAAAAAATTGTTTTTTTAAGACGATGCTGTCCCTAGAGGATTAAGCCTAAAATGATGTCAAACGATCATATCTTTAAGCTACAAAGGAAACATCTATTCCTCTTTCTCTTCGAGGAAGATTATTATAACAAATATCCTGTTCGAGGTTTATTTTAATAAATACAAAAAGCAAAACGATCGTTTTCAAACGTGACTTAAGAGACTCGTTTTATTTAGCGCTAAATGTAACCGTCTGTTTCGGAATTTTTATTTTATGATACGAAAATCATACGGTTGCACAGCCATAGGACGAGACGAGAGTCAGATGGTTGCATTTAGTGTTAACTGCACGGTGAGAATGCGGGCCTATGATTGCGAAAATATACGATCGATATACGATCGTACTATCGTGGTATGCAACATGGCGATCCGGCGAGATTAGACCGCCGATTAAAATTCACGGCGTGTCCAGGCAGTATAATTTGATTTCGTAGGTGTTCGTGCAGATCGAGTTACGCGAGCTGAGTGGAATCGCGGGGAGGACTCTCCCTCGCGCGCACGTTTCTTTCCTTTTTTCTTCTCTCTTAACCCCTTTCGGTCGAAACGCAAAACGCGCGGCCCCGCGGGCCTCACCTTCAACGACCGGACAACAAACTTGACGACTATTAAAATTGAAACGCACTCATTATCGATTCGCCACGCTAATCGAGCATGGTGGAGCGCGGACTGACGGATTCCGTGGGGCTCGGGTTACATGGACTCGATTATTTCGTTCGATTAGGCACGAGATCGTTGTGCCACGGCATTTTCTCGCGACAGTCTCGCCCGCTGTGTCTTTGAAACTCACCCATAAATTGCGCACCTCGTAAATACTTCTGCAACATCCCCTTACTTAGAGTGTCATATTATACTGCATGAAATATAATAGAAATAAAGTCAAATAAGGAAGTAAAATATGAATATATTGATACCGGTTATTTCCAGAATCAAGAATATTGAATTTACAAAAAAGAGTTTACTGTTTAATATAAGTATTTTAGCATCCAGCTTTGATTATGTGAATGAAGTTTGAATTGAAGTTGAGAACTGGAGTGAATAATTATTGCAGTATTATAGATTACAGATTTACGGGTAATATATTTGTACAATATAAAAAATATAATTACATAATTTATAAAACAAAACAACATAATTTTACGTAATACAAAATTATGTGGGACCTTGACGAGAATATTCAATCTGCTTCAGTTCTCCGCAGTCATAACTTTTCTTCTAATTCTGGAAATAGATTGGAGGCGCCAATTAATTATGCGCATTCGTCAATCTCGTAAGATCTGTGCCGTGGCGGACGATTCCGGATCGTTTTGGATTAGCGGGTGGTCCGATGTGTCGGCTGGGAGGTGGTGATGGTGGCCAGGCCCCTTCGTCAGTCTAGATCGGTCGCATTAAGAATCAGGCATTAAAGCGTTGTTTAGCAGGCCATTCTGAATTTTAATTCTCGCAGTTGGCAACGTAATCGAGGTGTGGAATAGATTAGTTTTCGCTCACACGACTATCAGCTACTTGCCGCAGGGCTCCGACTGACTGACTGACTAACTGACTGGATCGCAGAATGACAGTTAACTCCCTGTTCTTTCTTCATCTTATGCATTCTTCCTTCTCTCGTTCCTTTTCTCTCGTTTGATTCTTTTTCACACATATATCTTCTTTTTTAATACCGCATTATTTCATTCTTTTAATGATTCTAGAAATTATGCTAATTATTATTGCAATCTGTTATCTTCTTATTCTCTATATAAAAAGCGATAACGCTCTAAATCATATAAATTCAAAATAACAATTTAAAGTTAAGCACACTAACTTTAATTTTACAATTGAAGCAAGTATAAATATGGATATAATTAAAATATAAAATTTCCAGATGTAATTCAAGATGTAATAAACTTTATTTCTACAAACACAAAATCAATAATTTTTATATTAAATCATCAAATTTGATTTTTAATTGGTACTTGACTATTATTTTCCAACAACAAAAAGTGAATTTAAAAAATTCTATTATTAAATTAATTTCTTTGCATTATATGCTATAACAATTTCTTAATAAGCAAAAATCATAATACGATTTGATATAATTACTCTAATTCAGCCTGTCCGAAATTTCTCCAATTACTTTCAGGAGGAAACGGCAGTGACAAACGACGAGGCCGACGGAGGGTCAAGCTCGCCCGATGAAGATGCCGCACGAGATCGCGTCCGAGCACTCGTTTGAAAAAAAAAAAAAAGAAAACGTGGCCGCAGTTCAAGGTCGCTCGTCTGGACCAAGTTCGGAGCTCGTTGTTGCTGTGGTAAAAAGAAGAGGGATGATCGATGGTGAGAACCGAGATCGACTGAGCTAGTCACTGTGGCTTCGTACAGGAGAAGACATCACCTTGTGGAGGAGGTGCCAGGACTCTACATTCGGCGCCTAACGCTCGAAGATCCCAGGAGGAGGGAACCGTCCAGTTCAAGGTCGCCATCTCCGGCGCGCCATATCTGTCATCCTCGTAGCGATTGTGCGCGCTTAGCGCGAGGATCATCAAGGTATCGAAGCGGATCAGAGATCTAACACGATCTCAAAATATTTCGTCAACAAATTTACAGTTGCGGCTTGCTCGCAATCAGTTCGCGGGCGATGATTGACAAGTTAGATCTCTGCACCTCCAGCTCTCATCATGACTACTCACTGTAATACAAACCGGCAATTAAGCCATCGAGAACTTTTCGAGCCATCGAAAAAAATTTCACGGGATTCACCTATATTTAGAGAAGAATGTGTTTTGACACATCGTTCGCTTAACATCGTACTCATCGTGTTTGAAGTTCTATTTACGGACATTAAAGTCATTAAAAATTGTTTGAGAGATAAAATAATTTTTTTTTATAAATTGTAGATTATGCTATCTTACGCACATCATCTATCTCCTTCTCCCTTTATATCTTAGGAAATAAAGTCTATTAGGACGTAAAGCAGAAGGGTTAACTAATCAATTCTATCTGATTATTGAATGATTAACATTGACTGTGTACGAATTAACATGGTTACGCTAAAGAGTCAAACTTCTCGAAACGATGAGGCTGGTATGCGCAAGTCGAGACCTAGCGAAGTCACGTAGCTCACGATGAACACTCGCTAGGACCCCGTAATTAAACGTATTAAAATTTAACGGTCGATTCATCGGATAGACGATCCGCTGCTGCGACTTAATAAAGCCTCACGGGCGATCGCCGGCACCATAATGTTATTAAAGCAGTTCTCGCATTAAAATACGAGCAGTATCGGTACGTCATTATCATCGATGTTTGATCTCCTTCTTTCTCACCGTCTCAGTCTCTTGCGTCTATTTTTCCACCGCGCCGTCTTCCATCGTTCTTCGATCTTCCCCGTAACGTGGTGAACCTGACCTCTGCGCGAGATTCGGACAATGTTTGGAACGTGCTCTTGTTTCAGATTCTATAAAACGACCGAATCCTCCCACGTTCCGCCAGTACGTTCCCTTTGATCTGCGTGCCTCCTCTTTCCTTTCCCTAGAAGTCTTTCCAAACGACCGGCTACGCCTCAATGGAATATATGCTCTTTGCCCTCTCAGCAATTAGAATTATTGCTCAATTCAGTAATCTGGAGCAGTTTGCATAGATCATGTCAAATCTTTTGAATTCTTGTTCATATTACAGTATTAGAAAGTATTCTTATGAATGTGATAAATTATAGTAAGATAATTATAGTAAGATAAAATTAAGAATGAATATTAGGTTATATATAAACTCCTGTTTCTGATTAAAAAGAATCTTAAAATAAATGTAAATCATAGATTCTTTTAATTAAGTTTCTGCTTTTTATCATATTATGTTATTTTCAATATTACTCTCGTTCGTTGTTTTTATTCGCATTCCTATCTTTTTCGTAGAAATCTATTTCGATTTTATTTTAATGTATCCTTAAAATTTGATCAACAAGACTAAATTATATTTTCATTACAGTTTATTACAGTAGTCGCGATATTTATTTTTTCTGAACGGATGAACATAAGAAAAAGGACGACAACGTGCAGCACTGATAAATTTACCGAATCATCTCTCGCCATGATTATTTTCGGTGTCCAGGGTATTATTTTTCCCCTCGAGCTCTTCCCGCGCTTCATTCTCCATCGCGCGAGTTCGCCTTTTTGCTCTCGCTATATTTTTTCATCCCCTCTTCTTGTTCATCTTGCGGTTCAAGGTCGTAATCTTCTCGAGACCTCCTTTCTTTCAACCAGTTCTCCGCTTCGTCTCCCTTTTAATCTTTTTCTTCGGCCGTTCTTGCGTCTTCGTTTTCGAAGTTCAAGGCCTTCCTCCTCTTCTTGAATATTTTCTCCCGATCTCTTCCTTATGCACTCAAATTTCTTCGACCTTATTCTTTCTCCTTCCAATTTGCTCTATTCTCTCCAAACTTTCTTTCCAGATTCTATTATTATTTTTCTTTTCCTTTTCATCTCCGTTCATTCTCCTCGTTTTTCACTTTCAACTGCTTGCCACTCCGAGAATTTAACATCTTTCTTTCTTTGTATTTCTTTTTATTTTCTCATTTCTCTTTTCTGCCTTCGTACAACTTATGCATTATGTTATGTTCAACTAGTTTTTTATATTACTTCTTTTTTTCTTGGTATAAATTTTATTTCCATTCGTCTTATCTTTGAATAATTCTCATTTCCTTTTCGTATTTCACTTTCGGCCGTTCTTTCTATCAACTTCGTCTTCCTTATTCCTTCTTGTTGCCTCACGTTTATATCCTTTTTCTCGGCGTTTCCTTTTTGAAGTGTCGTGCCCTCCAGGCTTCGCAATCACATCTAGTTATCCAGTTGTCTGAAGTCGAAGAGGACGAATACCCTTTCTCGTTGTTGTTACAAATCCTTTCTGCACCGTCCACGTGCAATCATCGTGGCGGGCGATCATTACAAAGTGAACGAAGCGAGAAGTGTTGCTAACTTCGTCGTGACACGAGCCCTGCGGCCCTATGCTTGCCGTCTCACGAAAGACATGTCTGTACTTTTATTTCTTCGCGAATGTTACGTGAAACTTTTCAATCTCGGAAGTTACAATATTTCTGACTATTTATTCAATATTTCATAGAAAGTACCAAGTTTCTCAAAAATACTAGAAAGCATACTTAAACTATATTTTTGGGCATATGACATATTTAGATTTAAAGAAAGTGCAGTATAATTAAATTATTATACACTGAAAAAAAATTGATGCAGCAAATTAAATGGTTAAATATTTCATAGCATTTTTCATGGCTGTAACAACCAATTAAAAATGCTATGTCATATAATCATCTAATTTGCTGCAGCAGCCAATCTTTTCTTTCAGTGTATTCGTATAAAATTATGTATTATAAAAAGATATTATTTTTATTTAAATCCTGTATTTAATCCTTCATCTATGTGTATTTATGTGTATTCTATGTGCATCCAGCTACAGATCTTGGTTGGAAAGGATTCGAAAGGAAAGTCCGGCTTTCTTAACAATAGTATCTTTAGAGCTTCCGGAATCGCCGATTCCTTTAATAGAGTCCCAAGCAAATGCTCGTTGGAGACGTGATGAGTCCAATGAAGTTGTGAAAGATAAGGATGATATCTTAGATGAATTTTTGAAAAGGGTCACGGAGATTGAAAAGGAGAGGGAAAAGGAAGATCGCGCAGGAAGAAGTAACGTGTCCCGGAAAAGTCGTCGCAGTAGCAAAAAGGACAGCGAATCTTTGGAATGCACAAAAGTGCCAGCTACTCTCGAGGAATGCACGAGAAACATTATCGAAGGTCAGATTATTTCTTCTTTAGGATAAAATAACAGATTTATTTGTCACTTTGGAAATACAGTTACTTTTTTTAAAATATATAATTATTCAAAAATTTTTAATAAATTTTTTTTACTAACTTTATTAAATTTTTTCATTAAAAAAAGATTAAATTTTAATAAATATTTATTTGAATAGTTAGGACTATTTAAATATTTACTAAATATAAAGATATATTTATTTATTTTAATTATATATTTTTATTTTGCAAGAACCGTTGATTAACGTTTCTTTTGACAAAATCATATTTTGTCAATATCATTAAGAATTAGCATTTCGAAAATATATACCATTACGATTGGCATTTTTATAAACATTTATTGAATGGAATATTTCCAATCATCTTCACTTTATATGTAAATAAAACTGCCAAATCCCTATTAAAAAATGAAATTTTTTTTATTTCCTGGATATCTTTAAAGGACGATTAGTTTTAACAGTTTTTTAAAACCCTGCAATATTATAAAAAATATATATTTCTCGATTTAATAAATTTTTTTTTTAATGTGTTGAAACAAATTCACACAGTCAAAGTGTATGTAGCTAAGAAAGAAATATATATACTTAGTGTGTAACATCCTATGTAATATCATTACATTAAAGAAAATAAGATTGCAGTCTTTTAAATGCAGATATATCCATTTTTAAAGAAACTATTATTTTTTTAGAATTAGAATCTTTAAAACAAGATAAAAGATATATCTTCAGATATAACTTGGATGATGAAGCAAAATTAGTTGATTTATTATGATTTAATTGTCCTTGAAGTTGACCGTGTTCGCAGATTATACGAATGTCACAAAATATCATAAGAAGTTTACATTTTCACATTTATCGGCTTTACATTTAATTACCATTTTTTAATTCACACCGTTTTATCTACGACGAGATTCGTTTTTTATCCGATCGACTTACCGTGAAAGGTCTTTCGGAGCATTTACAGCTTGCTTACTTTTAAAGTTCGAGTTGGCGTGAGTTTGAGATCGGATTTCAGAGACGTGCACCGTAGGATCGCTGCAAACGGACCTTGAAATCGCGTCGGCGTCTTTCGCGATTCTGTGGCAATTTATCGAAATTTTTCCGGTTGGAGTACGAGAAGCTAGCTTAGGAGAAACGACTAGGCAAACCTCGAAATTCTTGGACTGTTATATCGAATTTCAGGACCAAGTCGAGAAGAATCGACTCGATCACAGGATATTGGCTACGACTGCATATGTTCTGAAATACCGAAGGATCTACGAATTAACATTCGCAAGAAGACAGAGGTCACATATACTACGTCGTGCACTCCAAGTCCGGAAGTGACTCACGCTATTCGGATTGCGATGAAGTATCACGATCAGTCGGGATGCAAAGTCGGAGACGACGAGAGTCCAGAGGCAGAGGAGGAGGAGGAGAAGGAAAAGGAGGAGAAGAAGGCGGAGGAGAACGAAAAGCGAGCGGAGGAAGAAGCGGAGAATGGCAGGAGGACGAAGAACGAGGGGAGCAAGAAGGATCTTCAAGGTCCATCGAACGCGAGGAAGGAATCGGTGAAGCACGACGTTCGCTACGTCGCCGTTGGTGCGAACGCTACGTTAGACTTCACGCTAAATTGCAATAGCGTGCGACTCACTACTCGTGACACGAGTTTGAAGACAGCGTCAAGAGGTGAGAGGCGGGAACGGCCGGAAACGCAAAGTTAGTTCGCGTGGGTTTCCTCTCAAAAGTGTTTCGCTTGAGAGCAGTTCTACACGATGGATGCTCCATTGTGGCTTTAAATATACATATCGTAAAGCACATAATAGCTTGATGATTTCCCTACCTGCTCCCCTCGTGTTTTTAGTTTGTCAAAGTTTCTGTTCGCACGCGCCCGAACTCTTTTTTCTCCGAGATTTATTTTATTTATTTTTTTTTTTTCATATACTCATTCATCTTGTTTTTTTCTTATATAAATAAGACAAATAAAATACTTTAAAATTCGAATGAAATGAATTCTTCTCTCATAATAAATGAAGTGATGTAAATGTGTTCAGTTTTAAATTAGAATTGAGGAAAAAAGATGTGCGTCAGAATAACTTATCAACAGTAATTGACATGATAGCTCGACGTAGTTTTTGCGATAAATTCAACGTGAGAGCGAATTTCGATCGAATATTGAATTAGCAATTCTGCCAATACGAAAATGTATAAAAATCACAAATCTATAATTTTGGGACTTGTCTAAATAAAAATGTCAAAAACCAATGACATAGCATCGGTACAAAACATTTCTAAATGTTGCTGTATTGTGCAATTGCTGATATTTAATTTTCATGGGCGAATATTAACTTCATTAGCATGTATAGGAATGTCATACATTTACTAAATTTAAGTTGTTAATTTCTGCTATTTTTAAAATTCGATCGAAAAAATGTCTAGGACAAATACCGGCGGGAGTCATAAATACTAAGTATTTAGAAAGTAAAATTTAAACTGGTATAATGACTGCATATATTTAACACATACAATGTTATTATCATATGTACACATATATACATTCTATGTTTCTATAAAAACCACTTAGAATGTATAATGAAGATTAAAAATAAAAATCTATGCAACGTTCAATGAAACGTTATATCTTAAAAAAAACAAGAGTACTATAATAACGATGGAATATATTTTTCAATAATTACATTCACAGATCTTTAATTTTTCATATAGAAAAAATGATTTTTGCTGAAAGATAATCTAATTTGATGGATATAAATCTGAAGATAATTTTATTGGAAACTAAAAAATGATGAGTGATATATACTGCAAAATCTTTTTAGATATTTTAGCAACTAGTTTCCAACAAAATTATTTCAATGATGCAACAGAATTACTTTCAAATATGTATTTAGCAAAATTTTATTATAGATTTTTCAATAAAATCTTTCTTTCCAGTGCAGAAGGGCTAAATATATCTAAAGCTACTCATCTCGTCTAAGGATTTATTCAATACAGACCGCAATGCAGTAAAGGTCTTAGTGCCGGAATCACAAGATTCTCAAGATGGAGACGCGATCGCAATGAAGAGTTTCTAGATATCGCTAGAAATCACCGTAAAAACCGTCTCTTCTTTTCCAATGCCGAAAACCTTAAATGGGAGGACCAAACTCGCGCCAATCAAAACCGCCTGTGGAATCGTGAATCTTTCACGCGAGGCAATAAATCGTAATCGTCGATTCGATTTCTGCGAACATGCGCGCGCGCAAGAATACGCGGAGATACGTCGAGGCGGCCTATTAATTAACTCGTCTAATAAATCGCGATCGGGCCAGGAGGCGAGAGGAAAGAGAAAAGGGGTGGTAAAGAGAGAAGAATGAGACGCTGCTATCGCAGTTTCGGTTCTTCTCGCCTTCGATCGCGGATGAGCGAGAGGAGATAAGAAGAGGATAGAAAAGGAGATGAAATAGTAAGAAAGGGATGGAAGGAGGGAAGAGGGCAGTGTATGTCCGATCAAGAGGAACAAGAAGAAGAGGAAGCAGTCGAAAAAGAGAGACCATCGTCGACGAGTTTGGTGGTGGACCAGCGTGCGAGATGAGAATCGCGCGTCTAGGCTGGCTCCATGGAAGGCCAAGCTGGGTCCAAACCGGGTGAGAGAAGTTGGTCGGCCCGTCTCCGTCTTTCTCTCTCCCTCTCTCTTTCTCTTCTTCTTCTTCTTCTTCTTCTTCTTCTTCTTCTTCTTCTCTGTTCATCTTCTTTACTTTCCTCCTCCGCTTCTTCCTCCCACTCTCTCGCGAGGCGGCCATCGCATTTTTATTTTGTCTGTGCTACGCTGCGTTGCACTGCTCTCTCGCCCTCTTTCTCTCTTTCTCTCTCTTTCTCTCTTCTTCGTAGGGCGAAAATGGTTCATGGCCGTTCCCGAGCGCCGATTTCGCCGCGGATCCTGCGCGGAGGATCGACCTCTACTCCCTTCTTTATCCTGCGTCCTCTCCTCCTGGTCCTGCCACTTTATTCGCCACGCTTCTTCGCTCCGGCCGTCTCGCAGTCGCGCCGCGGTTTTTCTTCGCGGTATTCCTTTCTTTATGCACGCGATTGCATCGTTCACCTTTTTAACGCGCGGTAATGGAATTTCTGTTTTCTACCGGCTAGATTACCTATACTACTATATTCTCAAGGCGTTTTTTCGTCCAAGTTTCGTTATTTTATAACGGCCACGACTGGTAGAACAGCGTTTGGCCGAACAATGCCAGCAGCCGTTTATCATGAGAGTCGTAAATCAATTTTTGAAATATAATAAACAAGTAATGAGATGCGGGTGTGCAAATCCATGCGATACTTTAGCGAAACTCTCAAAACACGATCGCTTTAAAATAAATGACTCATATAAATTATCGGCCGAGATCAATACGACTTATAATGATTGCAAGATAAATGACTCATATAAGTTATCGGCAGATATCATTGTTTTTCGCAGCAATCTTTCGCAACATCTATATGCAAATTACTCTGTCAATTTATTTTTTTCGTGGAATGGTGCTATTCTTTTAAAATGATCTTATTATTATCATCTTCCTTTATATTTCTTCCTGTATTAAGATTTAAATTTACATTGCATTAATTTCGAAAATTAAAAGGTCTATTTCACTTTGTTAAAAATGTTTCAGTTAGCATCATTAATTAACACTTTCGTCTCTGTATGTATTTCTTTAAGTTTTCTAAGGAATACATTTTCTCCGGTTACAACACAATCGACCTAAAGAAGAACTCATTAACTGCGATTATCGCCTAATTAAGCTACACGTCCGATCAGTCAGGATGACGCTCGATATTTCGTCCGTAAATAACTATCCTTTGCGTATCGCCAAGGGAGAGCCAAGAAAGGCGGAGGGATAGCGTGAAACAACGCGAGAGCGTGTAAGTTCTAATCGCAAAGAGTCCTTTCCCTTGGATCAAATTACCATAAATAATGATCCCTTTGCAATATTTATACTATTTATAGTAACTTGTACCCTTTGGCTGCCTTTATGGACACCTCTCCCTGCCATTTTTCTCCCTCGCCCTAACATTTCTTCGACTTTCTCTTCCCATTTTACCACCCTGCCGCGTGTCCTGCTCCTTTCATCCGCTCGCTCGATCGCGTTAAGTTTTCCGCCGTTTTTCTTTACTATTTCTCGCCCGCCTTCGTCCGTTTGCCTCTCCCTATTCTTGGCGTCGATTAACGTGTTTACCCGGTCGGTCGGGGGTGCAAAAACGCGCGAACGGCCGCGCCGACCGCAATCGACGTTCGCGGAAGATCGCGGAATAGGAAAACAAAGGGGACTTTGTGCTCCGCTGATGAGATTGCGACGCCTCCTCTCTCCAGCATGTTTCTCTTCTTTTCTGTCGGATATAACGAAGTGCAGGGCAAGAGGAGGCGATGTGAGGGGAAGGTGCCAGATAGGGAATTGGTATGTTGATTGTATGTGGCGCGCTGATAGAGAAAAAAATATAGAGGAGAGATAAGAAGGAGAAAGAAGTGACTTCGCTTGTTGCATGTTATAGAGTTCGGATTCCGCTAAAGTGATGCCGAAATAAGAATAGCTTCGTTGAATTCGTGATTTAACAACAGTCTTCTTTGAACTTGTATAATAATTGTACATGCGGATTGTCTCACTTTTTGGATGTAAGTCTATATCAGTGCTAAATGTTTCGACGGTTTTTGAATTGCTTTGCGATCTTTTTTAATTGCTTATTATTATTTCGGAAATGAACCATTTAAATTTGTCGCGTTGAAATGAATTTCATTTTAATGCGTGAGCACATCGGTGATATTCGAAATTAAGATACCAGATTCGTCCCTTAAGTGGATTTCACACTTGAGAAGATAAAGTTCAGCTTGAATAGACTCATTAAAATTCTATCGACTTTTTTTAAACACTTTGTATGCCGTAAACAATCTATTCGTAACTGAAAATAATTTTTTGATTGATATTATATATTGAAAATAATTTACTTAAAAACAAATTTAACATTAAATTATTTTTTACATATTTAATAATTATCATAATATGGTTATCATATTTAACCAAAATTTGGATTTTAATAAATTCGCAATTATCAATTGAATTATGTCGCTATTTCTTTGTTTATAAACACGTTCTGTCATAAAAAAAGAAAGATTGAACGCGCCACATAAAAACGTATACTCAAAAAAGTCGATCTTTCAGTTAAAGCGAAAATTATTTAAGTATGAAGAATAGATAATTTTTAGCAAATACTGCGATATTGGATATGTATTTCATCTCATCATACAGATGACAGAGATAGAATTTAGATTTGTGCTATAAATTCTGTGATACATAATTTTCTATCAGATACAAAAAACAGTTATAATTCTAACTGGAGCAACAAAATATTTTTTGCGTGTACGTTATTAAATACAAAAGTTATTTAAAAAAATTTAATTATAAAGCTTATTTATTTGCGACTATTCTGATGAGTCCGATGAATTCCCTAAATAGATAGCATTTAATAAAAGCGGAGTGAATTAGTATCTCTGTCAGATACGTAAATTAGACACATGATTTTCGTTTATCTGTTGCAAACGAATTCCGTTAACGGACGATGAAATAATGGAGAAAACGACATTTCAAAAATGTTTATCACATCGAGGAATCTAGCAACGGAGGTGAGAGAAGGGAAGAGTCGAGAAGAGATAAAAGAAGTTAGTAGATACATCCTTGATGAGCGATCGTTATCACAATGAAAATGCAGTCTCGAATCGATCCATGGCAGTCGATTCCTCTTGGCTCCTTTTATTAGACTGCCAATTTCGTGGCGTCTTCCACGGAATTCTCTTTTCTTCTCTTCCTTTCTTTTTTTATTCTTCGTGATACGAAATCTCGCTGACTCTCGACCGCCGACAAAAATTCCTCCTCTAATCTCGAAGTGCCTTTTCGACGCTTATCTTGGAACGACGTGACGTCATGGCGGCGCACATGTTAACTCGTAAGAAGAATAATTCGATTATGCCAACGTCGGCTCGATGGATTTCACAGTGGCTCTCTTGTTATCCAATTTTTTACACGCTCGCAGCTTTTTCTTTCTTGTTTTATTTCCGTTGTCGACGCCTTTTCTTACTGTCACATAAATCTTTATTTGGTCACGAAAGTGAACATGAAATAGACAAATCTTCAATTAAATCTGTCTTACAATCACTTGAAATTAATTTTGTATTCTTTATTGAGAAAATTTATTTATTTTAATTAAATTAAAATTTATTTTAATTAGATCGTACAAATGAAATTTGTATCACAAGTGCAAAGAATACTAGATTAGTTTGATTTCGACAAATCCGATGGGACAAAAGTTATTATATGTGCAATCGTCGGTGAAATAAAGACTTTTTCTTCCACTTCCGTCGTGAGCTGGTTAGTAAACGTATTTTCGTTTCGGATTTTCGTTTCATTTATTTCAATGCGATCGATCTGTTCGAAAGCATTTCTACAATTCCGCTGGTATATATTCTCACGATCGAGGGACCGAGTGGTAGAGGGAGAATTTCAATTTCCCCGTCACTAACCTCGCTTCCATCAATCTCCAGAACCGCGCTAGCCGAGTGGAAAACGAACCCCGATGACTTCCCGGCTACGAATTCAATGTTTTAGCAAAATTTCAAAGGTCATGATTACCTTATGCAATATTTTCCAATGGCTTCTAATACATGTATTCATTTAGACAACTAATTGCGTTTTATTACTTCCCCGCACTTATTTTCAATTTATTAATTTCTTTTTTTACAAATCCCAAATCCTTTTAATAAGATTTTAAATTGACAGAAAGATTTCCTAAGAATCTTACGCCTACTTTGCCATAAAGATAATTGTTTTATCCTGCCATATATTCGACAATAGGTTTATATAATCGGATGAAGATGCCTGAAAGCATCGAATATTCTGTATCTTCTGAACTCAAGCAATTTCCTTTCGTCTCAATGAATTTTCTGCTTCACAGCGGAGGCGAGTTAATGAGAATATAATCTTAGTTGTGCGTGGTCTCACTCGTTCCGTATGGACAACGTTCCCGCCATTTCGCGTTTCACGTCTTCTTCTCTTCCCTCTCGTATCTTCTGTACGGTATCCGGTCCTTCCTTCCGGCAATTACTCTCGTCTCGACGTCGCATGGAATTATTATCGTCGGTAATCTATCGAGAAGCCGGAGAAATGTTCGCTGCATTTCTCGACTCCTGCTCCTCATTTTTATGAATGCCTCGACAATAAACATCGTTAATGCATGTATCGTGTTACCGTGTGATTTATTTCAGATTTCGATAATTTCGGTTAATAAATTTAAATCGAAAATTATAAATTGAGATAGCAAAAATATTCATCTGGAAGTAATTAGTTATTAATCTCTTCCAGCTTCTCTTAGATTATAATTTTTAGTTACAAAACCGTTAGATATAATAGAATTTTCATAATGCGTGTAATAGATGTAAGATAAATGTGCAATAAGAATACCTTCTTTTTTATATAAATATTATATTTTATTATGTGGTATATAATATTATATTTTATTATGTGGTATATTATAATTATAATTTAATTATAATAGGACTGCATTAATTATTGTAAACAGAAAATATTTTAATAAGCAAACATTTTGGAGTGGAACTTTATTTTGAGCGTATTTATATGTACAATTTTTAGTACGTATTTATTTAAAAAAAAACCTACTTTTTTATCAATCATAAAATTATTTGGCAAAATAAATATGTTGTGAAATAGTACATATTGCTTTCGGCAATTTCAATGCCACCGTCAATTGGCATGCAATTCGAAAGACGCTTATTAAAGCGTGCGTTACGAGTACAATGGCCCGGCACCGACCGCACAGGAAGGCTTCTATCACCGCTGATTTAGGTTCATTAGGATTTTTATTAATAATTTCGCTAATTGCCGGGTTTGCCGAATTAATTGGGCGCGTCTGGAAATCGCGTGCGTCTCGTAGCAATTGTGTCCGTAAGGACCAATACATCACGAAAAATAAGAATAAGAATACACAAGGATAAACGTCAGATATAATAAATAATAAACATTAATACGCGATAAATGAAAAAGTGGAATAAGCATTAGAAACTCATTTTTTGCATGGATATTAAGATGTTAAAGATACGTGAATTATCAAGACAATTAAAATTATTTTAAACTATTTCTTTGAATTATTATGTTTTCTTTTCATAATTAGAATTAGAAAAAAAAATATAATTTAACTAAATAGTAAAAAATAAATTAATTAATCTAATGTAAAAATATAATAAGTTTTAAATTCAGTTAGCTAGTGATTGAAAGAGAAGCAATCCTGCTACATAACAAATGTAATTCATCATTCGTTAAAAGTTTATTTGTAATATTGAAACAAGAGAGAGTTCCAAAATGAGAAATTAACAAGAAGAGATCTGGTGCGTGATGCGCTAAATGACCGATATTGCGAGAACCATCCCTCTTGATTAAACTTTCGGAAGCTTGTTCTGAGAAGAACAAGCGCCGGTCAGGGACCGACACTGGCGTGTAAATTCGATTTGCGAATTGTGCACCCAACGAAGGAGGTGCGAGGATAGCCCAGATATTCTCGATGAAGCCCAACGCTTCAACAAGTTGTATACATATAATCTGACCCAGATCCCAGGGTCTAAGTGAGGTCTAACACGAGGGAGAAAAGGGGAAACAGAAGGAAGAGAAATAGTGGGAGGAGAAGGAGTAGACGGAGAAGGAGAAGAAGTCCGGAGGGTTCCTCAGAAGCAGACAAACAAAATATAACAGCACGAGTTACAAGGAAGATCCCGGCAAGATGAGGGGTCTCTTTCCTTCTCCTCCTCCTCCTCCATCTCTTTCTCTTCTTCTTCTTCTTCTTACTCTGTTGCTCTTCTTCCTCCACTCTCGTCCATCTCCAAGAAGGCAGAGGGGCGGGAGAGAGAATGAACCCTCTTGAAGCATGAATGGATTACGAAGAGTCGTGTTCATTCATTCGCTTCTTGGCGGCCTAGAAACCCACAAAAAGTGTATCTCTTCGCCACGACCATCACCGTAGTCTATGGTCGCGGACCATAGCTTCACCTTCCGTCTCCTTCATTCCTTCCCTTTCCCACTTCTCGCGGGATTCTCTATCTTGCGGATCATGCTCACGTGCGATCTGCATAAACCGCTTTTCGGATTCATCCCCGAAGACTGATGGAAGGGAAATAAGGAATAATCCTTCTTTAGCATACGACAATATTTGGGGTTCGTTATTGGCCTAGTGAGACCTTTATAATAAAGAAAAATAAAGAACAACATTATTTGCATGCTTGACAAACAATAATACATGAATAATTAAGAAAACTTTGTGAATTAATAGATTAAAATGTAATATTAATATATTAAATTGACCAATCACGATATTAAAGCTGAGGCATACAAAGCTGAGGCAAAGCAAGAATATTAAAAATTATTTAGAAGGCAGTAGACTGCACATTTATAACATGAACATAGTGTGACATAGTGACATCGTGGACGACAGCATTCTCGACAGGCTGAGCGGAAGGCAGAAGCGCCGCGAGCTCGTCTGACCTTTCTCAAAGTTTCAGATCCCCCGAAGGAGGGACACGAGAGATTGCCTAATGGAGATGGAAAAAGGGAGAACGAGATGTCGGTTCGCGGAGGGTCGTCGCTTTTTGCCCGTCTGAGATGTCGCCGCCAAATGTGCGAAAGGAAGCTTCTCTCTCGGTCGCGCACGCCGTTTCGCGCCTAATTGAAAGCGACAGTGACCCACTTATGCCACCTATGTTATAGATTTCTTTTTACTTACCACCACGAATGAGCTGATACCCGTTAAAAGATATCCATCGCTGTCGACTACGCAACGGCAGTTGTATTAAATAATCAAATTTTCATCTTTTTAATTCTTTATATTTTAAAATGACTTTCAAAATCATATACTCGTATAAAATTACATCAGAGGAATTTAAATCGTGATGATGTCACAAGAGAGATTTTATATAGGATAGCTATTTTAGCAATTTATCTATTACCGCACTATTGCACAACATTATTTTCAACGCTATTTTAGATTAAAAGATGATAATTATAATCCATAAGGAATTTCAAAATTGCTAAAAGAAAGTAATTTCGTCTTCCGATAACAAATATCAAAGACGTGGAACAAGGAACCAAGAGTTATAAGTACTAACTAACACCGTATCGCCGATCCTGAAAACACAAGGGACACGCGGCGAAGTAGGAAGACTTCTGCGGAACATGAAGATCTCTCGTGACTCCCCAGTGAACGATGTAGATATTTCTACGTACATATCCCGCGGGGTAATTACTATCGGCTGGAGAGGACCGCACAGCCCGAGAGATTTGCTGACTTATTATTTCTTAGTGATTTTCTGAATTGCACCGAGCACGAACGCGAGACGATGTCTTCGTGACGTAAACGAGATAATGGACCCCGCTCGTGTACCCACGATGTAGACATAATGACGACGGTCTTAGAGGATTATAGTTCGTCCATATAACTCTCAATCATCCTCCTTTTGCTGCTATGTTCGCCATGCTCCACCGATCTCTCAGCGATCCCTCACCGCGATCGACTTAATTGACAATAATAAGAGACAAAACGGGAGCGGAAAAAGCTCGATGGTAATAATGCGGTGAGCTCGCGTTATAGTGATACATACGTGATAAATCACGATGCGAATACGAAACCGAGTAAGTTTAGTAAATAATATTCTGACCTAAAACCTTCTTGCTGCTAAAGATATTTTTGTTCGTAAAAGGAATGTATATTGCTTATCAAAATAACATTATACAGTAATTATGGATCTTTTGATCTTTGTAATATCAACTAATTAAAAGTATCAGCTAAAAAATTAATCTAAAAAAGGCTAATATCAGTAAAAAAATTTTATTAAATGCGGCTTGCAAAAAATAAATTATTTGGCTTTTAATAACTTATGTAGCGCAATTATAATAATTATATTTTATTGCAGTTTTGGTAAAACGAGTAAATGGATCTAAATGAATTTTTGCACGAATATTTATTGGAATTTTATTAGGATATATAAGAAATTTGATGTAATGTCATTTTTTTCATTAAATTTGCAAATAAATACTACAAAACGCGATTTTACATAAGAATCGAGACAAATAAAAAAATTAAATAATTTTCACCAATAAGAGAATTATGTTCAAATTTTACACAGATAATCAAACGTAATAATAAAATTTTTATATTTTTTATAATTTTTTAAATTGTGACACATACCTTAAATTAAAACATATTAAATGCGATAAGTTTCTTTCCTGTTGCTGCTAGAATTGATGGAATTATCAAAATGAAGTAACATTTAGTTATTGCGAAGATATTTTATGCAATGTCTCACTTTAGAAGACAAGCATTTTTGTATCTTTTCTTCTCCGTAACATTTTAAAGATAATTTTTTGTAACGGTAAGAGTATTATTATCACAGAGTGATATATAAGTGTTATCATTACAGATATAATATAGATAGCTAAACAATACTAGCATAATGTTAGAGACCTTATCGTTCGGAAGACTCTGAATAGGCATATAGAAAAGAATTCCTTTACATGAAATCACGAGATACTGCAACATCGTTAACAGGGATCTACGTTTCGAGCGGACGCCAACGTCGATTAGGGGTGGCGATGACGGAGGGACACACGAAGCCGGGAAAAAGATAAGTACCTGTTGGAGCAGGGCTTTTCTCTTTGGTCCACCATTAGAGCAATTTTAACGTCTCCTCCGTTGGGGCGGCAAAAAATGCCGGTGAGTCGTTGCGCTAGACTGAAGAATGATCGGAGAGGCGCCAAACCTGGTTCGACTGCTCTCCCTCTCTTTCTTTCATTCTCTCGTTCTCTTTCTTTCTTTCCCTCTTGTCTTCCTCTGTCTCTATCCTCCGCTGTCCTGTCATCCCTTTCCCTCTCGCGATGACGACGTATTGTCTTTCTCACTCTAACACTTGAAAATAGAATCTCCCTCTTCATCGTTCCAAACCTCTGTGTTCCTTTTTTTCACGGTTCTTTTTTTTTCAACTCGCTCCTCCAGGACTCGTTAGATTCACTCGGGGATTATGTTTCGTGCTATTATAGCTCTCAAGGAACACCCCCGCACATCCCTTCGTCCTTCCCCTTCCTACCGCTTCTTCCTGCGTTCCTTCTGCGCTGTCGATGTTACTCCTCATCTTCGGCTATCGATTTATTGATCTTCTCTCGAAGAATCTTCGGCGCGAGATAAGACATCTACCATGTCCGCAGCTTACTTTTACGAAGACGAAAATATTCTCTCATAAGTGATACAATAATATTTATTAAGTTCACAGATTACGTTTATATTGCTGATCGTTATCGAATACTATTAAGACTTTGATAATTAAAAAGTTTTTCTTACTTCCGATACGATCATACATGTATAACCACGTTCTCTTAATATATAAATTAAATTAAATTTACATTGTTATTTTATAATCTATAATACAGAATGGAAAGAATGATTTGTTGAAGTGTCTAAAAATTTTATTAGATACAAATCTGAAAATAATTTCGTTGGACCATTAAGATAATTATGTAAGAATCTCAAGCATGATAAGTAATAGTGCAAAGAGTTTTAACATTTTAGTAACCAGCTTGAGCGTCCTATATAATTATTTTTACGATCCAACAAAATTATTTGCAAATCTAGTTAAATTTTTAGATACTTTAGCAAAATCACTTTCCGTATATTTATTGTAGAATAAAATGCGAAAAATTAATTTTTATTTTCATTTTTCTCAAAATGTACGATTTTACAAGTTATATTCGCTAAATTTATTGTTTCATCGATTCGTAAACAAGTTTTCGTAGTCTATTCTTGGCATTCTTCGAGTAGATAGCTACGTCTTTCTCGCGAACTCTGAAGTAAATTCCGGACATTTGTAGTAACCGGCCGGATGCATACAGTCGTTTGCGAGGAAAGCGTTAATATAGTATCAAAATCCGCATACCACGGGCGAGAGGAGTACAGGCATTAATTTCGGCGACGTGCAACGGCACGGCGGCGCAAAAAGGAAATCGCGAGACGCCGCGCCGCGCAGGATCTCCACGTGGGATCAGGTATATCCTGGCACAGGAGCTATCCGTCTCGGTCTCTCCGCTGAATGTTAGAAGATATATTATACTCGAAGAGGGTGGTAACACTTGTTTGATTCAATTCCAGGAACACGCTCGAAGGCGACTGCTCAATTTTTCTTCCGTCGTGGAAGTTGCGACGCTGGCACTTATCACGTAGCCAAGTGTGTGTCCGTACACGCACACATATATATGTGTAGATACATATATTGTGCGCACAGTTGTTGGTATCTTATAAATTCGTATAGCTATTGTACGTATATTAAGTCTTGACGAATTTATATTTAAAAATTGTTCGCTAGAATTTTCGTAAGTGATATATATGATCACTTCCATAAAAACTTAGTAACGAAAAGATACACAAAAATTTATTTTAATATCTTTTATTCAAAATTATGTTTTTTGCTTTATCAGAATTTATATATTCATGCGGCACTTGGTGTCATCTTTTAAATTTTTCGTGAACAAATAATTTCCTAACGATCATTTTTTTGAATTGTTGTATGATTTATTGAAAATATTCCTTCCTTTTATTCGTTCCTTCTATCATCTTGCAGATCACTTTATTTACAAAACAGGAGTAGCCTGAAATAAATAAAACGTAGTTTCCGGATATACGATTGAAGAAACTATGGCCTATGGTCGTTTTGTTGATACGATGCGCACAGGTGGATGCAATAGGCCATCGAACTAACGATACAACCTGTTGCAATAAAATTCTCACGTCTACCTGAGTAGAGAAACGGGGTAGATAGATGGAAGTTTCATCAGGATATTTGCCGCCGTTTGTGGCGCAATGAGGATGTGAGGATGCTGAACGAGGACTACCTGTAGAATTCATGTGATAGAAAACACAAGGCGGAAGGAATGGAAGAATTTATTCTGTTCTATTTAGAATGTGCAAAATAGCAGCATACGTCTTTCTTATATTAAAAGGTCACTTGAATTCGTAAATTATATCACGTTGTAATTAAACATAATTTTTATTTATCATTTACTAGTAATAATTTATCATTTAATATAAAAAATATAAAAATTTATTCAGTTTCTTTTATATAAGAATAGATTATTCTTTCTGTTAGAATTAATATTATAGATTTTAAAGAGTTGCACAGATCATCATGATTCGTACAAATCAATGGCCAAGCAATTCTCGTAAAAGGAAAGTAAATAAAAAAAGAGAAGAGAGAGATGGAATGAAAAAACGTGCGGAGGCCCACAAGAAAGCGTGGTAAAAGTTGTCGCGGTTGAGGCCCGCACGGGACTCATGGGCACGCGTTAGTCCCGATTATGTGTCGAAAAAGGACCTTTAGGAGGAAGAACCCGATGGAAGAGGGTGGGTAGAGGCCCGGGAAGGAAAGAAAGCGGAACGTGGCCGAGGAAGGAAGCCCCGGCTTTAATTCCTGCTATTATTGAAATACGCGTCCGCCACGTGCCGAGGGACGACGGGGTTCTTCCTCTGCCCCCGTTCGATAGCCCCAACTACGAACTGCCCAGACGCCCTTTCGGCACCTCACGCGAAAAAGTACGATGCACCCGGGATACAACCGTCGGTTCCGACCACGAGACCTACCGCGATTCGTGAATCGCTCGTGCAAAGAGTAGCTTTACGAAGCTCCATCGTTTTATTGCATCCCAGAAAGTAGTGGATGAATCAGAAAGTAAAATCATTGCTCAATGAGTCATTCACTTACTCTAAACTGCTTTTTATTGTGACAAATTCTGTTTTTGTTTTCTTATTCTACAAATTCTATTTACATACAAACTGTATTAGTTTTAAATGATAAAAAAGGACAATCACATAAAAGAGAGAAAGATAACATTTTAGAACTACTTCTACTTTCACAATAACAGGGATATTTGTTTGAAATTTCCATGAATTTCAATAGTGACATAAATAACTTTAAGAATTGAAGTTATCTTAACGGTTTACATAAGTCCGATAATAAACGGTAAGAAAAAACTCAGTATCTTATTCAGCGCATTGTTGTGTAACAATAGATTATGGGCTTTCTATAATAAGCTGTTATCTGAATTTTAAGTTTCAGTAAGAAATTGAACAATCACAATTGAATATGAGAAGAATAATCGACTATAATTGATCAATTCCTTGAGATTTAAGACTTAAAGCTTGGTAATGATTTATTGTAGAAATTTATTGTAGAAACCTATTAGACTAACTTTATGTAAAACTCTAATTTTAGAATCTATGGAAACATCACACGATTAAGATTTTCCTTTAAAAAAATATCCAAAATATGATAATATCTTAATAGACATTTTACACACAAATCCTTATATAATGATAGTATAATGTATATTTTATATATTCATTTAACAATATTACAAAAAATATTTTATTACATAATCCTACTTAATTCTAGAATTGACAATCTATTGATGAATATCGTTAAATGTCGTAATAAATCAATGTATTTAAGCGCGTAAAAGCATAGTCTTCAAACCAGGTAATAAAATCCTTAACAACACACATCTTGTAAATATTAATACGATCTGAAAATCATAGCCTCGAGTTAAGAGCACGTGCATTTCCGACAACGTTTGATTCTCCGAGACAAGGTTTAACATAAACGCTAACGACGGTGTTTAGTTGCTCGATTCGATAGCGATTTGCAAAACCGCTAATAATAGCGCTTCGACCGGCTAAGTGTTAAAGATTTAGATCTCGCTTGTACGTTTACGTCTAAATCCCATTTGGTACGACCGCGCAGTAAGTACGTGTGTCCGCGAACGCGCCGGTGTTCCCGGGTCTCATTCGAGATACAAATTGGCGAGATCACACGGCGATTGCGACGAAAATTATATGTACCGATCGCCGGGCGAGTTAAGTACCTCGTACGCACTCGTTCTCGCATGCAAATACGACAGATCGCCGATAAACATGGTAGCCCGGTGGTTTGCCGTCATAATATTGCGGTTATTATCGTGGCGGCTCGAAGCGCAATCTCACCTTGCGCAAACACCTGCGAGCGCGACGCCCGATGTTTCATTACGCGATGTGATTCATCGCGCCGGAGAAATACTGCACCGTAAGCCTCGTTCATTCATGAACATCACCGCATGCATGTATACGTAGCTTCCGAAGCCCAATAATGCCGCGATTGTTAAAATTGTTTGCGGAAATTAATACGCGAGGTGGGACGGACTTTCGCGAGAAAGAGAGATTCGCTTGTCACGCCGCGAATTACAGGTAATTGCTTTCTTCGATGTTTTGATGGTTTTATGATTTTTCAATATTTATGATTAACGGCAGCGATCAAATGCATAGCCGATAATAATAAATTAATTATAGCAAAGTAAGAATGAAGACAAAAAGAAATAATGAAAGAGACAAAACGTGTTTAATTTTTTTATACTGGATGATTGATGGCTTATTCAAATGCAAACTATTAATATAACTAATATTGCTATAATAACAGTATAAGTAAAAAGGAAAAATCAAAGTTCTTCAAACATTTATATATCTGTCAAAAGAGTTCTTAGCAAAATAAAAAAAAAAAATGTCAGATATAAGAAACTATCCTCCATCTTCTCAGGTTTAATTTACATTATGCAAACGATCTTGGTGATATTTTCGTGGTATCCACCGCATCACTGTTATTCCCGTAATTAAACATTACAAGCCAATTAATAACTGAACGTGTCTGGACCAACCGCGGCTGGGAAACGCGCATTGAAACGCTCGGGTGTAATTACAGAGGAATGAATTATTCCACGTCGAACGAATTACTAGACGCATAATTCTCGGTGAATTTATAAATTTGATTAAAATCCAAACATGCGGTGCAAGGCACGTTCTTCGCGAATCGATGTTAACGATATTCATGTTGGATGCTGGAATTGTTGCAAAATAGTTTCGAGTGACAGCTACCGTTTGTGTTGTATTTGATCGCAATTTTCGGATGTGTTTAAGTTGATATGTCCCTCTCCCTCCCTGTCATTATGCAACGATTTATCTAGACACAAATGTTAAATTGGCTCCAAATTGGAACGCGTCCCGCGCTTCATGTTCTCTCTCGTCCATCACCGTTTCACAGAGTTGTCACAAATTTCTCATCCCAAAATTTCGTAACTTTTCTCTAATTTTTCTAGACAAAATTTTATAATTTTTTCTTTCGATAATATTTTGAAACTTTTTGTATTGTCGTCTTAATTTGGAAGTCAAATATTTTATTGAGAGAGTTGAAATTAATATAGCAAAGTAAGTAATATGTAAAGTACTAATGTTTCTGACATATTTAATTGTTAAGTTGGTAGTATTCCAAAACTACGTAAATGTGATATACATACATTAAATAATTCTTTAAAGCAAAGAATTTTTATTTTCCAAAAAACTTTGCAAAATTTCCTGATTTTTCCTTAATTTCTGGTTTTGTAACAACTTTATTTAATTATGTCGGCCCATCTGGGATCAAACGTGGCGAACGTGAGAGATCCAGCAGCCTGTAAATCCAGTGAACTCTTCGGGAGATGCAAAAGCTCGACGCGCAAACATCTGTCTCATTACGTGGGATTCATTACGCCAGGACGCGCGATGTCACGTCGTCATTGTCGTAACGTTCGCTCATGAATAATAAGCGCCGACACCGTAAACGGCACTTTATGATGTATCAGTTAATAGTCTTCTCTCTTGCTCTCTCTCTCTCTCTCTCTCTCTCTCTCTCTCTCTCTCTCTCTCTGTCTCCGTCTCTTGTAAAAGGTCCAGCTCTCAGCACTCTCACAGGCGACGGTGGCGGTGGCGGCGGCGGCGGCGGCGGCGGCGGCGGCGGCGACCGCCGTTGCCCGTATATTTTATTCATGAACCGCACGCGGAACACCACCGCGATTAGGCGGGATACCCGTGAAATCGGTTACTCGACGTAATCCGGCGACGACATATTTATACCCCGAGAGAGATGAGGCCTCTCGTTGTTTCCTCGTTTATTCGATCAATCTCAGCCGCGACACGTTCGAGTGCGATTAAGCTTAACGAGTTTACTTAAGTCGGTTATTGCTGATTGTGAATTTTACAGATCAGTCTTCGTCTTGGTATAAGCGGTCAGAGCAAGAGTCGAATTTCAAGAGACAACTTAGTGCCAACGTTAACAGAATAAGATATTTAATCAGACATGTATTGAACGGTTCTCAGGAACTGTCTTTCTATCATTTCTATTATTCCTTTTGATTAAAACGACATTATTATCTCGTAAAATACTTTCCGATATTTTAGTATAAAGAAAGCATTGAATCGTGCATCGCTAAAGATCGTGAATCGCCAAAGATCAAGTTCCATAAATCATCAAATCATTCGCATAATTGAAATTCATCAGTAATCATTGATAAACAGCGCAATAAATCAGTGAGCATCCAATGTACAGAGTTATGTTATGACTGTAATTCCCAACAATGTCCTTTTAATTGGCAGCTCGGAAGTCGCTGCATTGACGTACCGTTGATAAATCGCCAGCAGATAGCTGATATTTCGTTATCAAGGAGGGATTGCCAGCGCGAATAACAATAATTAATATTCGCTACGACATAAACGGCCGCGGACCTCCGGAATCGTTTAATTGTTGTGCCACGTAAAATGAATGCTTGTAAACGCGAGCGTGGAACTGGAAGGATAAGGTAAATACCCCGACGTCCCGCTATCATTATATTGCCGGTCAGTACTGTTATTATCTTCACGATAACATGTAATGAATGAGAGAAAACGACCATACTATTATCGATAATTTCCCCTCAGGTGCATCGCATCCTTAATATCCTTGCTTAGGCAGTTTTCTAATATCCTCGCGAGCAATCCGGCCATTCTCGGAGCGCGTTCCGGGAAATAAGATTATCTTAATTATGAGATTACGCCTTCTCTTCTTGGGAGAATACACTGTTTTCTCAGTCGACATTACGACTGATAAGTGATCAGCTGATAAGTCATAATATCACATTTTGACAAATCCAAAAAATTTAGTGAAACGAAGATTCGAACAACATTCCGCACCAGATATTAATTAGCACCAGATATTAATACGAAAAAGTCGTAATTCGGCGTTATCATAGACTGAAGAACATAAACCCGCATTTAGCGTTGCAGTAGGTACTTATACGCAGTATTTACTCAGAAAATATTCTAAAGTACCACTTTCATAATAATGCCGTTAATATTTAAAATGCTGTAAAATTAATTTAATTAAAGTTCTCGTTAAATCTAAATGTTTCATTTTTGCAAAATTCTGTTTTTTTATAAGAATTTATAAGAAAAGTACTGAGAAAATAGCAGTTAAGTATAACTTTCTGTAATTCCTACAGTCAATTTACAGGAAGTAGCCCGGATTTGTAATCTTAAGAGAAATCCTGGGATTTCTTACGAAGCCTGTATAAGTCTCTGGCGCCAGATTTCATCTATTCCGCGGATAAAGAGAAGAAAGCTTGACGAGAGAGACTGAAAGGGTTGCGAAGGATAACGGGATAATTTCGCTTCTTCTCACGCGCTCCCTTGAATTCGGAACCTCTTTACTGTCTAACGGGTATCTTTCAGATAGTGTAGGGGAGACTGAATAAAGAAGAAGTCGACGAAGCGAGGCTTTACAGCGTTCAAATGGAGTGAAACTCGAACTCAATGGAGGTGGATCGACCTCCTCTTGGTCGAATCACTCATTTCCCAGGACGATCCAAGGCAGTTCAGCCCTGTATTTAGTTACGCGGCCTTTAACAGCAGAGTAATTCACCGTTACCTTCTGAAATGAATATTTCTTCATCGTCGGAAGAAGATCATACTTCCAATTGAGAAAATTCCTGAATCTGAGGAATGTTGCCATTTTTAATCTGATACTTAAGCATAATTAAAATATAAGAGAATTTTTTTTGTAATCTTACATTACTCTGTAATCTCTTGTTGCATTCCAATTGCGGAAAAAAATAGTAGAGTTTCAACTTTGAGTTCAGATATACTTTGAATTTTTTACACGCTTGGATATCTAGAATGTATGACAGCACAAATTCCAGATATTTATCAATTAACAAAACAAGAATACTTTTAAATAAAAGTTGATAAATCTACAGTGTAGATTTATCAACAGTTTTATGTGTCTATTTATCCAACTGCTTTAGAATACTTTAAACACGAGCAACTATTATATCGTTTATCTCTCTTTAAAAATATATATACATATAACTGTGTATTCTTCGAAAACATCCATTCTACAAAGTTATCTCAGTTATCTTATCTTTATAATCATAATATATTATTATCGTATACTTATGGTTATTTGATAGATACATATCTTCAAATACAACGATTAAAACAAGAAAAGATATATGGACTAAGAAATACGGTTAGTCATTGAATCGAAGCAGATAAATCGGTTTGTGACTCTATATAGAAGTTTAACATCGTTTATTCGACACAGCTTGGACGTTTTAACGACCGGAAATCACAGCCATGTTCTCACCATGCTTCCTCATCCTAGGGTTCAATCTCTCTTTCTTTCTCTCTCACTCCGCTGTTTTCTTCCTCTTCCACTTTCGCACGAATGTACTCACGACGGGCGTCTCCGTTTCTCTCGCTGTGATACGAAAAGTCGCGTAGCGGAGCGGTGAATCTCCAGCGCGTTCCTGCGGTTCGTCATTATAGACGGTGACTCAGAGAGCGAAACCAGTTTTCGTCGCGTCGTGAACTTCCTTTTTCTGAGCCACGCGGTTTGTGACGTTACGTTTTAATGCTCTAAAGTCAGGAATCCCGACGTATGAAAAATTCGTATGTGAAACTCGAGCCGACAAAGTTAAGAAACGCGGAGGAGAGCGTTTGCATATGACACATTTGTGTTAAATTATGTTTTTAATTATCTTATAGTCTTTTCTCTCTTTTTAATATGCGAATATACTTTCTAAAATCTTTGAAGTGAAATCTAACTCTAATGCATCGTCTACAATACACGGAGTAAGAAGAGTAAGAAATTAACCAATCACAGTCGATTAGTCTTCTCGTATTCGACTGTGATCAATTTCTTACTCTTACTTCTTACTACATGCATTGTAGACGATGCATAAAAAAACGAAGAATAATAATTGAGCCAATGTTGAAAAAAGTTAAAAGTTAGTTTCTAAGAGTGAGATTTCACTCTTTAGAGTTAGATTTCACTTCAAAGATATTAGAGAATAATTCAGTATTACCGTAGTTAATGCTAATCTAACGGAATTTCCCTATTTAATATGAAATTCCACTTTAACGTAAAATTTAAGCCTAACATTTAATATTGCAGGCTAAATCGTTAAATTGCATTATCGAACCGTTAACTTTTGGCTCAATTACAGAGCTATTAAACTGAAGATTAAGACAGTAAGTTAATCTTCTATCAAATTTTCATTCAGAAGGATCGACGTCGCAACTTTAAAATATAAATTTGTAATGATCTAAACGGATTTTAGATTTTGTGTATGAAGTTAGCGATAGCATTTGAAATCACGGATGAAATTACATCTTTAAAACGAAAAGCTATCACCGTATCGCCGATACGATAAGAATTTGGACCGGCGCGAATGAAATTCGGAATTTATCGCGTAACCGCGAGACTTTACGACTGTGAGAAAATATTATGCATAAGTGTAGCTTCGAATTCCCTCTTTATGGCGTGGATTGGAATTCTTACCGCGTGTATTCCGCGTGCATGGGAAAGCAGTGTCGCGATTAATATAACGGGCAGAGTAGCTTAGAATTGCACATTCGCCGTGGTGGATATTATCGTCTTAAATGCAAATATAATTTCACATAAGGAGCATCGTTATTTCTCGACCTTTAGCCGAGGCGACGCGACGCGCCGTGGTGGCCGCGAGTTCTTATAGGAGCACTTTCTTCTTAATTTCTATCGTCCCCTTTGTTCCTCTCGATTAAAGTCACGACATTTTATCGCCCAGAGCAGCAAGATACTTTCGGGCACTCTAAGATTATACGGCACCGTAATTCGACTCAAGAAACTTTTTATTATCACCGCGTATTAAATTATTGAAGAGTCTAATTACGAAATCAATTTTCAGAGTTTTTTTTAGTATGACGTTTTTCTTCATAATTATTGAGGATTTAAAAGTTTTTTTGTAAAACATTATCATAAAAGTAATAATATGTATTCACATATTATAATTAATATTTAAATTGCAGGGTAATGTTTTCTCGAGATTTAGCTTGGCTATAATTTAAATATGAATATAAAAGATTAAAATGTGAACATTACCAAGTTTACTTTTAGTATTATTTATTCGAACTGATAATATTTGAGGAATTATGCAATTATGACTTACATTTTTGACTTTGCTCTCTCTCTCTCTCTCTCTCTCTCTCTCTCTCTCTTTCTCTCGTTAATTTTTATTATGATTTTCAATAGTTATTTTTAATTTTTTTTTTTACTGTAAATTTTAACTTTACTTTCAATTTCTGTGTACAATCAAGTTACTTTATCAATTGTTACTTTGTTGTTTAGCGATCGAAAGGATGCTTTCTTAGAGCACTTAATAAATAGCGATATCTCTCTCTCTCTCTCTCTCTCTCTTTCTCTCTCCTTCCTTTTAGTTAATTAGAATAAAATTTGCGGGCAATTTGCAACCGTAGCCTGCGAAGATTTCAGGCACCCAACGGTCATAGTTCGTGACATGCACGCGGGTTAAAGGTTAATCCAGGAACGCGCTCACACTCGCACGCAATGCGCAGTCGGTATTGCTTATTAGTTAAAAACGACAACCCTCATAACTCAGCGCCTTCGTAATACGTCAAACGTCGAGAAGCGCCGGTAGTTCGCGGGGCTCGCTCCATTAATAATCTAACGCTCGGTCGGCCGAAGCTAATGACTTTTCTCGAACTTCGGACGTTAACTCCAGCGCATCGATTATTATTTAGCGCGTATAACGCTGTGCTCGCACCATCGCCTGCTCGATTCAATGTTACAAGCGCGTCGCGAGCGGTGCGAGCAAACGATAAAATTATATTGCCCGATAAATTTCGCGCCCCGCTTCCCAGAAAAGCTCTCGTATTAATGGCGACTCGAGGAACCCGAGCTCCTTCCGAGCGGAACCAGACTCGGCTTTAGCCCGGTTTACACGATGCTTTTTTACTAGCGGCTAGAGAATTAGTAGTCAGAGAAAAAGTAGCTCGGGGCATACACCTTGCCCGAAAAACCGGGCTAGTTTATTAGCGCGCTAAATTACGCGATGCGTTTTTAACCAGTAATTAGTGTGCGGTGATATTTTTTTTGTTTTTTTGGGGGAGGGGATAATAAGTCGGGTAAAACTTTGTGAAGCTTTATTGAAGTCGAAATACAAAAAGCTAAAAAAGAATTTATTATTGTATATTATCTTTTATAAAATATCGTTAAATATGAACATATATATGAATTATAATTTTACAAAAGATTGGAGAAACTTTCACTCAGGTAATAGGATTTAAATTTCGATTTAAAACTCTTAAGTGACATCTTGAGAATGAAGATCACCCTCAAGATTGTAAATTATCACAATGGCTCATTCATAATAATTTATGTAACTTTATTCAGTCTTTGTCAAAATTTGTCTACTATTCTATGTTTATATTGTCAAAAGCTTTGTAAATAAAATAAGATTCTTACGACTTTGTGAATAAAATAAAATTCTTATAATGAGTGATTTAGCAAAAGATTGCAAATAGTAGTTCTATCTCAATTATACTTTAAATTATAATTTTATTTGATATATATTAAAAAATATTAATTCAAATTTTGTAAAAAAAAAAAGAGATGGAGAGATCTTTTCTCTTTTTTTTTCTTGTAGGTAACACAATATCGTTGCGGTGATTTTTCGCGTCTCCGGCAAGCATATTAAATCCACGCCAAGCATATCGCGCGATGTCTTTATTAATGAACCTGGCCGCTTAGTACCGGTGCGACCGGACCGCCACGGCTGGAAAAGCAGGGCTCGCCATGTGCCCCTCATACCCGCGGGGGACTAAAAATCTGAATCGACGCTGATTGGGAGAACCCGTGTTTCTCCGGCCCGTCGAACTCGGCATCGTCCGAAAAATCCGGCGCGATGAATAGGCGTTCCAGGAACGTGTTTCGACTCGCGGTGTGCCCCGCGATCGCCGAAGAATAGCCGGCCCCGAGAAAAGAATTAACGTGCCGCGGGGAATAGATCGTGATCGCCGGCGTCGCAGAATAATTCGCCGCTCGACGCTGGTTCCCTTTCCCTCGGCTCCGTGAAATACAGGTTCTAACCCTTTGCTCAGCATCCCGAAGACCCATGTACATTCATTCGAAACGTAAAGTTAAAGCAGTAAAATATTATCGTATACTTTCAATTTGTAAGCAACATTTAAAGGCGCGCTCTGACAGCACTCTGATTTATTACAAACTTATATTTTTTTATAAATAATATAATAAATTTTTCTAATGAATTTAGAGAGATCGTGAAAAACATCCAGATGTCTAATAGCTCACGTTGTGCTTTAGTCTAGGACAATAAAGAATAGTATTTACTTCTTCTTTTAAATCATGTTTTGAAGAGTTTTCGTTTTTGGCCTTTGTTGTTGAACTGCTTAATAGCTTCTTTTTAGATGTATGCGCCAGAATATACAAAGGCCATAAATTATTGTCTCGACTAGTCATAGAAATAATGTCCGTGCTTCCTATGAGTATACATATTTTCATACATATACTTTCATACACGCATATAGTAGGAATGAATGTGTTTTTAACAATATAATTGAAAGATGTAGTCAATATATCTTTGTGTTTTTTTTAAGAAGACAGTAAAATTGAGCTAAATAGAACCTGATTGTATAAGATAAAATGTTTAGTTAAATATTTTACATTAAAGAATTTATTCCACATGTATCGTTTGAATGAGCATCAGTTTTTTTTATCTTAAAAATTCATTTATTATACGACATATAAATAATTTAAAAATTAATACATTATCGTCTTACTTAGAATTAATCAGGATATTTTGCATTAAGGCGTGATGCTAATAAAAGGATTACGCGGGAGTCCTTAATGATTTTGGCAATTCAAAAGTATATCGGATAATTAAATGACTTTACAAGTCGATTCAACTCTGAATTTGAATGGCGATGCTGTCATGTGTATACACTGTGAATCACTGTGCGTGAGAGTATGCGTAATGTGGTATATAAAATGTATAGCGTGGATAAAAAGAACGGAGGAAGAAATAAGAAACACGTTTTCGTGTTGGACGAAGAATTAGAAGAAGAGACGTGAGTGTTGGAGAAAGCGAGAAAAAAAGTAGCGATCGTGGCAACGTCGGTGCATGAAACTGCAAATCTTTCGGATTCCTATGGACCGGTATACATCACCATCGGCCTACGGAAGAACCTTCCCCTAAGTTCGGACCTAAATATGAAATATGAGCCTGCGTTAATATCGGAGTCGATATTCGCGGGGCTATTCGATATAAATGCCGTGATGACACGATCGCGATATCGAAATGTATCGGGGATGAAAGACGAATCGATTTTCGTCTGAACTCGAAGCGAAATATTTTGCGAAAGAAAATCTGATTTAATCGGTGCATAATTCCATTTTTTTAAATCAGCTCAACTTGAACTCTCTTCACAATCACTCAGAAATTAATCATTGTTGTTAAATTCATAACAACAAATTATAGATGCCTAATTTGTTATTTTTAATCATTTCTACACTAAGAAATATATGCTATTCATTCAATTAAAGTTTATATTACGGGCTGTCACTAACAGTAATTAATTCATGTATAGTTTTATTGACATAAAGACCTTGATTATTGAAATAATAATTTGCCTTTATGTCAATAAAAATATACATGAATTAATCACTTATGTTAGTGACAGACCATAATATAGATTTTAATTGAATTAACAGCATTTTTTTCTCAGTGTATAGACTGTTTTTATATTCAATATGATATTAATTTAACAAGAAATGTGTTAAATTTTACTCAAATTTAATTTATTATTATTGTTACTAAAATAATAAAATTATTTAACTTAAGAACTTGATTTAATCTGATTTAAATTTGATATCTTAATATTTAAATAATGAAAATATCAAGATATGATAATGAAATTATTTCCATCTTTTAGAGTCCATCTAATTCCAAGAAGTGTCTTAATCGAGGATGTGAATTCCGTCGGAAAAGGTGCGATGCAGTTTCTGCAATTCATGAGAATTCGATGTGACACTTCCGTGAAGAAGGGACCGTGTCCTCCTCGTCTTTCGATTTCGGTCGCGCATGATTGAACGACTTTTCGGGGACCACAATATGAACCGAGATTAGAGAGGAAAAGAACGGTGCGTGCGTGCGTGCGTGCGTGCGTGCGGAAGAGAATAAAGAGGAAACCGGGGAAAGGGGGTAGTAGAAACAAGATGAAGAAGAAGACGAAGACGGCGTTAAAAAGAAAAGTCGGTGCACGAATTGAGACGCAATTTGATCCACGCTACGAAGCACCAGCTGAAGTTGGTAGTCCTCGAGCTCACTTGACGTGAATGAGATGACAGGCATTGTCCGACATGTTCTCATGTACTCGCGCTCTTGCTCTCTCTTTGATCGCATGTATAAATGCGTTTCCCGCGTGCACGCGGCGCCTTTCTGGACTTCCCCTTTCTCCTTGTCGTTTATTTCCAGAGAGGAACTCATTCAACGTTCCTTAAGCTCGACATCGATTACAGCATGTCCCGAGATGTACCATTCGTGAATCGATGCCGAGCAGTTGATTTCAAATAAGACATACGTTGAATCTTTAATACATGACGTTTTATATTTATAATACTCAGGGTTGCCATAGAAAATAAATTTTAGAAGTCCCTGACTTTTCCAGGTTTTCCAGATGAAAATGAAAAACTTTCCAATATAAAGTATGTGAATTTTAACACATTTAAAGTCAAGAGTTGTAAAAAAGTCCTATATTATTAAAAACAATGCAAGAGGCTTAATAGCATATTAAAATTTTGAATGCAAAGTCAAGCCAACAAAAAATAAAGTAGTTGGAAAAAAGAATACAGTTCGAAAAAGAGCGATCAAATAAAAATACTGAATAAAATATAAATTTTAATTATTTTATTAAAATCGTTTAAAGTATGCAAGTTTTGAACGTATTTCATTATAAACGTCAGATATAAAATTTAAAAATTATAACAATTATCTGGAATAGGAGCAGTTTAAGGAAATTGTGAGCAAATTTCAAAATTCTAGACTTTTTTACATTTTCCTCTGACTTTTCTCGGTTTTGACCAATATCAATTTCCGTGACTTTCCCCGGTTTTCTCGGTTTTCCAGGCAACGAACAATATAAGAAAATCGCGACTTCAAATCAATATTTAAGTACAGTTTTGAAAGTCTTACTCCTTTACATCTCTAGTAACTGAAGTAACAAAATAATGTAACATATAGAAAAACTTTTCTAAGATTTCCAAGTCCTTTCTTAATAAAAAGTCCATCCCAAAAATGCTGAAAAATGTGACGGTAGTTCTAAATTTTTCCGCTAAACATTATGAATCTATACCTACCTACTGGAACTTCCTACTCTTGAGAAATTCTAAGCACTAGTTTGTCTCATAGCATGGTGTTGAAAGCATCGACTGTTTAAGAGATTTTTATAGTCCATATAATCTGCGGTTAAACGACTTTTTGTGAAATAGAAATGCAAAATAGATTGATATCAAAAAACAATAAGTGTGTGTGTGTGTGTGTGTTTCCCTGTTTTATTGACGAGGTTTTTTTGAGAGGCAATGCTCAAAGAAACTTTTACATATATATTGCATTTTAAACTTTTATTTAAAGTAATCTTAAGATATTTTAAGAAAAAAATTTAAAAAACTAAATCTAATAACGATATCATTAGATCGAACCACGCTTGATCTTCATTTCAGGCTCAAATCGAATCTCAGGTTGAATCACGATAAATACGATCCTTAGTTTTATTTTAAAACATAAGAACATATTTTAGAAAATAAAAAATCTTTAATTTTTTTAAGATTATTTTAAAGTTAGCTTTAAAATTCTTACATTACTTTAGATAAATTAACTTTTACACACTTTAGATTACCTACTTCAAAATTTCTTAAGTAAACTCTTAATTAGTTTCAAAAATAACTTAATCTTATTAAAGTAAATTTTCTCAAGCGTATCTGAAAGACCATAATCCCAAAGTTAAATCAATTAACAGAAATAATCCTATCTTCGGTCAAAGCGGATTTTAGTATTTAATAATATTAAATGCAAATTTTTGCACATATATTATTTCATCAGTTTTATAAAGGCACGCCGATTTTAATTCCTGGCTGAAGTAATATTTTTCATAATAAACTACTTAGGTTTTTAAGATACTTATTGGCTTCAATATTAAAATGGACAATCAATGTAATTTGAGATATTAATTTCAGCTTTAATATGCATTTCAAATTTGACAAAAAAAATATTTCTGTTAATTAATTTATCCTCATCAGTCTAATTTCAATTTATAATTATTTATATACATGTTCTAAAGTCAAAATAAAGAAAAAAATATTTTGAAAAATAATTTTATTGAAATTTTATCTAAAAGTAGATATATAATCGTAATCTGAAAAATTTCAGTTAGATACAATAACGTCAAATCTATTAACGAGTACAAATGCACTAATACCGCGTTCTTTACAAATGAAAGCTTGAAGATACTCAAGTAAACTATATAATAATAACTTCGAATATAACATACGTTGCACGAAAATATCATTCTTTGTTTTACAATTATTACAATTTATGACGCGTGTACGATGGTATAATGCAAAGTTAACGAGATCGTAAACGTTTGCTCTTAAATTTCCGAACGCTACTATCGGTGTCGGTGAAGGTGCTAATGGAACTTGCTTAACGAGTCAGCGTACGTGACCACGTCAACGATCTATACGAGGTCTCCGATTATCGGGGCGCAATTACGTTTACGCGTCTTTAATCGCATCCTTTCGGGACGAGAGGGAACCTTCGCGTCATCCCAGCGCAGCGGCCAGATGAAGATGTTCCCGCGGTGCGAACAATAAAAATGTCATTGCCGCGGCGCCGTAAACGCCGGCAAATGCAGCGCTAAAATTACTAACGGCACTCCCCGTTCCCTGTTTCGCGTTATTACCGTACGTTTACGACGTCCTTACACCGCCCGCCGTCCGTACACCCGCAACAGGTTGCAACAGGCCGCCGCCGTCGCTGCATTCATCGTCGCGCGCGCACCCGATAAGTCGCGCTTTGTGAAACGGAGCGATTCCCGCGGAAATGGGATCATTTCAGCGTCTCGCTTTCCGTTCGTCCTGTCAGAACATACCATCGCGGTCACGGTCACCGCAAACGCCACGTCGGATTAATGTATTGGCTCAGTTGAACTCGAACGAACGCAGCTATCGGCGCTCTCCAATATTTTGCATAGCGAGAAGATGTGTTGGAATTCTTTAATCTAATAAAATTGTTACTTTGTATAATATTACTCTTTCTAAATAAAATAAATGTACGTTTATTATGTCGGAGCATAAATGATTTTCTTACATAATTAAAAGTCTATGAATATGAATGCGTTGCCAGAATATTGATTTTTTTTATAAATAAAATGAAAATGTGAAAAATAAATTAAATTAAATTATCTTTGAAAAAAAGGAATAAAATAAGCTTTAGGTGAAAGGACTAATTAGGTTGAAAGAGAGTTAGACGAAAAATCAATTTTGAAAAGAATTAAGGATGGTTTTGATATAATACAACAATAGATCGGATCACGTCAAATAAATTACTTCGACGTTTCCAGACTAGAAATTTTCTTCGCAAAAAATTACTGACTCTAGAGGGTCAAATCTAGAAGATCGAGAAAATCGTCCGGAGATTGTGAAGAATGACACAGCACAAATTTATCGTACCTGGCAAACTGCGCAGTTTTCTAAAGATTTCGAATGATGTGTGTCCAGGTTAGTTATAGAAATGCGACGCGGGTGGTAAGGGATTTTGCAGCGTTGCATCTATTGTATATTGCGAGCAGCATGAAAACTCGCCATTGTAACAGCAACGAAACTGCAAAATCGTCTTAACTATAAGAAATAAATAATAATAAATAATAGCAAATGTAAAATTTCATTAAAAAATTTCTAAAAGCAAAAATAGTCTGAGAAATATATAATCCCCTGCAATATATAATAGAAAAAATCCTAGTACCAATAAAAGAAATAAGAATAATAACAAATAACTCAAACGGGTTCAATATTTTTTTTAGACGCACGTATATTTGTTATTACAAATTGAATAATCGTGACTGATTCAAAGATTATTTAAAGAAAGATAAACATCACGTTTGTCAATGAATCTTACATTGTAATACGTATTGCGATTTTTAGATATTTTAATACTAAAATTTAATGTGTAGGAATGCAGTTCTTCGGTTGCAGCCAGAAAAGGATATTTTGGAGTTAGCTTAACTGCATAATGCACCGCATAATAATTCGACGCGATTAGAGTTGATAATTTTTAAAATTGCCGCAAATTTCTACGGCTCGTCTATAGTTCGTGTGCCCCGTTACAACGTCGTGCATTCTTGCATCACAACAAAATATTTGCTTTTTCGGCGCGCCCTGTTTGTATAGGTGCACGCAGGCTCCTCCAAGGTCCTCGCTTCTTTCTTTCGGTTCTCCTCGCTTCTCTTTTCGTTTCGGTAGATCTTTCATCTCCTTTTCTTCGGCTTGGTGGGATTTACTATCCCAACCAAAAACGTCCGCTCAAAACAACATGTGACGAATACGCATCGTTTGTGTGCACAGAAAGTGCATGCTTATGAACGTTCCCAGGACTTGGGCTACGCTTCAGAATTTTATTTTACGAGACCAACTGGCGACAATAAAATGCCATGACGGACAGTAAAACAGTAAGATAGTAAAGCAGTGAACGCGCACTCATCAGTTTTCAATTTTGTCGTGTAGGAGATGACATATTTTTATCATCTGTAGCGAAATGATCAAATGTTTTTCAGAAAAAGAAAAAAAAAAGAGAAATCATTTGACGCGTATAATATAATGAATATTATAAACACAGAAATTACAAGGCAACTTTTACAAAATAAATTAATGATTTATTATATATCTGCATGGTATGATTTGCTGAATTAATTTACTTTTTATGCAAATATTTTATATAAATGTGTGCGTGAATGTGTAAATTTATATTATTCTCGATGCTGTGGTATTCTTCAATATCGCAAGTTCATCGATGTTTTATGGCAGTAATACTTTGGAAGATTTGCATGGACATATTGCGGGCATTTACATCGATCTGTTAAATCGATGCGAATTGCAAACTTTCGAATTCATATTGCGACAAATAATTACGCGTAACCGCCGATAATCGCTAATTGCCCGCAATAATGGCGGCTTGTCTCGCAATGTCGAAGCCTCTGTGCTGGAAATCAAGTCATTCGCGTTGCATTACGATCGCATTATGATTACCCCCGTGGTAATTTGCGAGCAGCGTAATGCCTCCTCATGCCTCCGTTGCGTTTTGCAACTCAGATTGTACTTTTAGCTTGGTAGCCTCTCTCTCTTTCTCTCTATCATTGTCGGTAATACCCGCAGGGTACATCAATGCTTCTTACGTGCGCAACAATAAATGCTTGCGATTTCGTTTGACTCTTCTTTCTCTCTCTATGCACCTCCGGAATCACTCTCATTATTTCGCCGCGTTAATGTCAAGGTCGTACGTTCAATTACCGTGTCGGTAAAAATTGCCTGTGTGCCATAGTATAATGCGAATTTTTTCCTCAAACTCACGATTATCGCAATGCCTCAAGACTCTAAAAATATCTACACAAAAAGAAAAAATGATTTTACTGAAGTATTTAAAAATTTAACTAAGTATAGATCTGAAAATAATTTTGTTAGACTATCAAAATAATTATATAGGACGCTCTGAAACTGATTGTTACCTGACTAAAATGTTAAAAATATTACAATAGATATTAGAATCTACAATATTTTTATGTAATTCAAAATTTTGTTAAGTATGGCGCTTTATAATTATAGCATTTGAAAGAATGTTGAAGTGTCAATAATTTTTCAAAAATATAGAATGCAATATTAATATGTTGAAGTAAAAGATTTTTTCAATTTTTTGCGTACCAAGTATTTTATATATATATATATTCTTATTTATAAACTTTTGTTCAATTTCGAGAGTCCTTAACAATTATATTCGTTTGAAATGAAAAAGTATAAGAAATTTTTTGTTTGATATAACGTCAAAATTGGACAATTTCTTGATATACACGCGCATAACGATAATCAATGATCGAAAGAAATACATTTCAAAGTAATTATGTGGTCTAGTCGACATTCTGACATTTAGATAAATCAAACCATTCTTATCCGCTATGAAAGGCTTCGACGGCTATGAATGTACAAATTACAACGGTGCACACGGAATACAATAACGATAGTGCAACAGTTACACCCCGTAGACAGCCTGCCAACAAATCAAAAAAGGGGTTGTGTAAGAAAAGTACGCATTGACGCGTAATTTGCCCGAACCAAGAGGCGTGTCCATCAAATCGAATTAAATCGGGAACGTGTAATTTTTTACCCCTTGCCACCCTCTCGCGAAGGCCGTTTTGAATGGTAAGCCGCAATTCCCGTCGCCGTTCCAGCATCATGAAAACTAAACGAAATTCGCGTTGTCGACGCGCGAGGACGGAAAAAGAGTTTCACGTTACGCGAACGACGAAAGGAAAATTCACGCCGTTGGATGTCCTGCGTTGCGCGAACGACGATGACGATGGCGAGGGAGCCTCTCTCGGTGCGGCCGGAAGTAAATATTATTCCCCCCGTAGATGCATCGAGGTGCACTCCCAGACACGGACAATGCCGCGATTGTACGGGGACTGGCGTCCATTCATTCGGCTAGGAGTACAGGCGTCGTGTCGCACGAAAATATTCGCTAGGCGACCGCCTGAAGTCTGGAGACAGGGATATAGCGGGATTATTTTTCAAATTTTCCAGCGAAGCCCCCGACGTCTCCTTTGTCGGGGCATCCGCACGCATTCACGTGTGAGACGCTCCGTTGTAGAATCTCTCTTCGCTCGTCTCGTTATCTTACGCATCTTCTCGGTCGTATTGGCGCGCAAAGGTACTTACGCTGCACCGGGCCCTTTACGAATTCGTTCATTTTTAAGTGTCTTAATAGATTATCCCTTTTGTGAAAAAAAAAGACTAGTGCGCGCTCCGTCTATCGGTAGATTTATTCTTCACTTATAGAGAAACGCAGAATACGTTTTTGCATCAATGTTTCAGACTATTTCTGCGAAAAAATTATTTTCCGGTTCGCGCGTCATCAGATATTTTAATAAATAAAATATGTAATATATCTGAACGCGAAATATATAAACAAGCAAAAAACAATTTTTATTCAATTCTTTTTGTAACTTATATTAATAAACATATTTCTATAGATGAGATATCGATTTAAGTAATGATTTCTCGCAAATGAAGTCAAATAATTATTTAATAACAGAATTTTCATAATAATATTAAATAACGGATATAAAAGATGAAATGAAGAAATAACAAATGCGGAACTACGTTGTAAGTGTCTCTAGAAATTTTTAGCGAGAAGCCTCCAAGATTGTAGAAGAACCTGAAGCGAAGGAGGAAGGGATGGTCGGACTTGCCACCCCCACTGGACGAGTCCATTTTGCTGAGTAGGGGTGGCGGAGTCGTGCTACGACTCGACGGTACGTGGAATTCCTGGCAGGGAAGATTTATTTTTCTGAAGAGAACGCCTAATGGCGTACCACGAACGAAGAAACTCTAAAGTGGCTAAGTTATGATCTTGTAACGGAGGCTTCCACAATGTCGGCTTCGATTTCTCTGCCTTCCTCCCCCATAATGCCCCTTCCCTCGCCCATCAGCTTATTTCAGTCTCTTTTCCAGTTTTTCTTTCCTCCTTCAAAAAAATATGCTGAATGAACGCGTTTTTTGCAGCGACGTTTTATGATCTTTTTTTGTCAAATACAGCAAAAATAATATTTTTCTTTTGTCAAATGTAATATAAATTGTTGCGTTCGTGTAATATATCTTCAAATTTATAACTACATTATGCTATTTTATGATACTCATAAAAATATATAATAGTAAGTTATGTTTATTATTCCATTTATAATTCTATTTTTCTTAACGAATTAATCATATCTCTGTCAGATTTATTGTTTCTCTCATGCTTTTGCGTTCTTTAATAATACAAAATATTTTACGAAAGAAGAAAAAAATGTCAAAAATTCGAAAATATTCATTAATTCATTCGTAGAAAACCGTTTCTTGCTATTAAGCTAGCCTTCTCCTCCCCGTAGCGTGATGTATTGTATTGATAAATTCTGCATCCCAATAGAATGCATCATTTCGTAGAAACCACAGTCGCACACAAAAATGCGCATCAGTCAAAGACCAAGTCCCATAACGGGAGGCGGGAAACTCGCAGGAAACTCGTCGGCGGATTTAACGCAGGAAAACCGGTTTCCCGCAAAAGACGCATGCCGATGGCTGGTACGAGGAAAAGCGAATGTTTTTCGAAAAGAACGTAGGACGTAGGAGGAAAATGAGTGCAGCATTGCAGGCTGCACGGGGGTGAAACCTGTTGCCAAGGCTTCCTCCCTCTACTTTCCTTTGGCTATTCACACGAGGGAGCCCTACGAGTTTCTCCCACTCGCACCCCCTGCACGCTTTTCGAAAGCGCCATCATGGAAGAGTTACGTTTCCTTTACTTTACGAAATAAAATCGTATCTTCAGAATAAACGACTTTTGCAAGACCAAAAATAGAAAGAAAGAGAGAAAGAGAGAAAGAGAGAAAAAAAAGATAAAGACAGCCTTCACCTTTCTTGGCTCTTCATTTCTTCGTTCGCTTCTTTGCGGTTTTACAAATATGCTGCCAGCAAATCTTTATGACCGATGATTACACACCTCGGAACCAATAGGAAAGTCTCATTAACGTCTGCCAATTGAGTCAGAATTCTTCGTCTCTCTTTTCCCGTTTATCTCTACCTCTGAAAATTGAGATTTCTCCGAGTAAGATTAAAATTTAAATTTATGATCGTTATCAAATTCAAGATCACTAAATCAGCTTTTCTAAACGGCATTTCTAATCGCTTCTGCGTTGCACCGAAGAAATATCACATCGTTTTTATTTGTCAACAGGAAAGAGTGACGTGCTTAATTATAGAAACAAAACAATTAATTAATGCAGTTTAATCGATTTAAATGAAAGAGATGTTATAACGGGATAAGTTTATGCAAAATGTCGCAATTTTAAACACTGTCACTGAAGCACACAAGAAAAAATAAATTGGATAGTACAGCAAACCTATAATACTTACTGTACGAATTCAACATTTATAACTAAAAAGATGAAGTTTAATAAATCACTAATGTTATTCAGTTGTCAACTTTACTACTTTAACATAGAAAATTGGCTGTCTGTATATTATGATTGTAGATTTACTGAATCAGTGAAGTTTTCAGCTGTATTTTTTTACCGTGCATAATCTCACGAAATAAAATTGACCGCCCATCCTGGTCACGGCCGCTGTTGCAAATCCTGCATTATTTACGTCGCTCTTTACTCAACTATTAAAGTAACGGCATTAAACAGAAATGAGATTTATTTTTCAGACAAACGGACAGCACGATAATGAATTCGTAACCCATTACCGAACAAAATTAGGAACCCGACGTGTCGATATATCATATCGGCGCCGGGCCACTAATGACTCGATGCGTCACGGATATTCACGCGGCTGCCGTGGGAGTCTGCGATGATCCACCGTAGCGAATAAAAGTGAGAAAACTATTCGAGGATGGTCGAGAAGGAAGAGAAAAAAAATATGATACGGCCTTCGCCCCGTCGCACCTTGCAACGGGCACGCGAGATAAATTCCCGTACGAAATAATCGTCCCGGAACGATTGCCCTTCCAATAACTCTTCGGATTTTCTCTTCGTTCTCGTACCTCCGCTTGGCGAAATGAAAACAAAAATCCAACAGAAGGAAGCGCCTCGAATCCCGTACCCCCGCGCGGCATCGTTCTCGTCGTCGTCGTCGTTCTCGTCGTCGTCAGCCATGGTGGAAAGCAATTAAGCTTTCCCCTGATTTATTCCGGGCATAAATAATTTCGTAGAAGTACTAATTATCGCCGGTTGGATCTATCTCCTATCTTCCCCTCTCCTCGGACTGCGTCTCTCCTCTCATTCTTCTCCCCCCCTTCCCCCAGCAACCACCGCCGTTTATTCGGTCTTTCCTTCCAATTTCAATCTCTCTATCTCTCTCCTTCTTGATCTTCCTCCTATCCGCGACTCAAGATGAAAGCACCCGCTTCTGCGTGGCCAAACTTACCGTGAAGCGATAAATTTCTAGAAACAATAGGAAACTCCGGGGCTAGACAATAGAAGAAATATATGTACCGCCTAGTATTCGTGGCCCGTAGACGGAAGCGGGGCTTCAGGTTCATTTTGAGGAAAAAAGAGAACGGCCCGGTAACGAAAGGGAGAGAGCGAGAGAGCGCAAAGAAAGAGGGGTGGATGGGTGGTTGGGGGCGACGGAAAAGAAGCGGCACATTTCTCATGCCTCACGGCGGAACGAGGAGAGAGAAAACCCTACGGATTTTCCACGGGGAATGCAAATTCGGATTGAAATATCACGGGAAAATGTAAAGGACCCGATGAGATTTGTACGCGTCGCCGCGCGTTGCAAACGTCGCGCGCGCCATTGAAAATAATTATTAGAAGTCTTCTTTCTCTCTCTCGGACAGTGGAGAGAAAAGATAGAGCACTTTCGAAGAAAACACAAGTTTGAGAAAATTTATGTTCTATCAATGAGGGGATCAAATCGCTGTTATCTATATCCATTCTATTAAAAGCCATCGCTTTCATTCCAAAGCAATTAATGTTCGTCGGGGATGAATTCAGATTTTCTGCCGTTTTAAGTCATACTGATGCGTGCGTGCGTGCGTGCGTGCGTGCGTGCGTGCGTGCGTGCGTGCGTGCGTGCGTGCGTGCGTGCGTGCGTGCGTGCGTGCGTGCGTGCGTGCGTGTGTTGCCGATGGAATAATTTCTCACTAAAAATAACATATTTCTCCACCATATTTAGCTTCCCTTTAAATTTTGTCGTTTAAAATTTTGATAATAACCTGTTATTCCAACAGTAAGCTAATTAATGAAGACAAATATTTTGATAAGATAAGAAAAGAGTAAATCTTTTAGATTCTAGCATGCATATAATGTTGAGAAAATGATATAAAAGTATAATTTATGTTAATATACTTTTGGAATTCATGTTAAATTAAATTAAAAAATAAACATAATTGATAAAGGTTAAATGTTCTTTTCTTTTTTAAATTCTTCTTATCCTTTTAAATCCTTATCATTTTTAAATAATAGTTTTCTAATAAATGTACGAGTTGTGTGTGTGTGTGTGTGTGTGTGTGTGTGTGTGTGTGTGTGTGTGTGTGTGTGTGTGTGTGTGTGTGTGTGTGTGTGTGTGTGTGTGTGTGTGTGTGTGTGTGTGTGTGTAGTGTGTAGTGTGTGTGTGTGTGTGTAGTGTGTAGTGTGTGTGTAGTGTGTGTAGTGTAGTGTGTAGTGTAGTTGTGTAGTGTAGTGTAGTTGTA